>NC_051161.1:76535175-76764972 GCF_013339745.2 Dermacentor silvarum
CAGCATAGGGTGCCGCCATTGCTGCCGAATTCCGCCAAATTGCGGGTTTTCCCTCCTTGGAACTTGTCATCTATGCTTAGGGATTCAAATACATGCTTACGGATTAAAAAGCAGTGCATTCCAGCAAAATATCGTGGACGTCCTTCCGAGCAGTTGGTCGGCGGCGCGGGTGCTGTTTCATAGTGAACCTAATCGCAACAAACGACACAGACAGGACAAGCGCCTTACCCTGTCTCTTGTTTCACCCTGTTTTGCACTAAAGCGTATTATGAATAAGCACAAACCTAGCCGTCAGGCATTCTACTGGTGCTTTGTAAGCTCCACGTAAGAAAAAAATTTTAATCCTTCTAGCGAGGTATACCTACCAACGCTAGCCTTTCTGGCAATAAAGCAGCAGATGTACTGGTGCGCGAAGCACAGTCGAAATTCGCCAAAATACGAGTACAAAGATTAACCAGCATTATAAAGAGACAATTATAGCGCCACCATTTCCACTGCATCTGGATTCTGCCGAACGAGCCATGTGTTATCAATAGGCTCACCCTCAATGACACCACGCTACAATGGTTCAATAGAGAGAGAAAAAGATTATTTGACGAAAGTGCGGAGAAGACGGCTTTCTAGTGCGTGTCTGAGAGTTCTTGTATTGCCGCAAGGATGGAAGGACCACGCACATTGCGAAGAGTGTGTTTCGTCTTCTGGTGATTTTGCACAACTGGGAACCAAAGGACAGCAAAAGAGCGCTTTTTGCTCTGGGCAGCGATGCTGATGCGGTGCAATAGCCGTCACTGAGTACCAGGCTGACACCCATCTGTAGCAAGAGAACCACACACACCGACCCTACAAGTCAGAGTCAAGAGTCATACGTTGGTGTCAAGCGGTAGATATATAACTCTTGGCAGTCAAACTCCACTGATTTGACTATTTATGGCTTGCACAGCAGAGCGTAAAGAAAATAACTGTCACTTAATCATACCTTTCAAGGGAACGTTCTTGTGCGCAAAGGCGTAAAACAAAACCCGGTGCCGGTTACTGGAATTTCTTCTGAGGATGCCGTCAGCAAAATCTCCCAGGAATCACCCTCGTGATTTGAGTTACTGCTGTCATGTAGAGTATTTACACCTCATCTTCAATCAATGACTTTGTCAAAGATGATAAATTCTGGAGAGCATGTTATGTGTACACATTTTATAAAACGGGAGAAACCTAAACAGAAGAACTTGAAATCTCGGTTGAACTCAAGTACTCCTTGCCTTGTCTTGCGTTTCTTGCCTTGCCAGAAAACTGAATCATGAAATCTGCAGATGCGAGTTTATTACCAACCTACAAATATTCTTCTGATGTTTAGAAAATAAATGTGTTGGCCACGTATCTCTCCGTATAAAACAAAGCCTCTTTTTGAATCTGATAACAGATGTAGCTGTCATAATATTGACTCAGTTGTGGTCTTTTACAGAAACGTTTTGCTGCAGTCTCTCTGCCACCTCAGGGCATGCTTATGAGCCGATTACGATTATACGATTAGACTTAGACGTTACAATACTTCGTAAGTATCGCTAAGTAGAATGTCATGATCATTTGAGGCTACAACGTTGACCTGATGCTTACGATCGAGTTTCAGATGCTGAAAACTGTATTAGAGATGGCAATTTTATTATGTTCCACATGAAAATAATCGCGAACACAACTCACTGACCTGTGCTTTCACTGTTCGCCGAAATATTACCTGTTTTGGGGGCGAAATTATGAAAGTAGTGATTACCTACCAATATCCGCCGCATTGAATTTGAATTGCAGACATACAAGTCAGCGAATCATGCTCAGCAACTAATAAATAATCTCACTGTTTGTACGTTTAATACAGTGCTTTTTGCGAGCACATATTGGTGAAAAGTGCATCTCGAACTAAATTCTTGCGGATCTTATGATTTTCATGCCTTCTATAGCATAGTCTCTTCGACAAACTGTTTTCATAATGACAAGTGGTTATAACTTGTAACAGTGCTTGTGAATTAAACAAGGATGTGTCACAAGGCAGTGTTATGAGCCCTTTACTTTTCAACACGGGGATGTTCAAGCTACTAAGTCTGTTTCCCTCGTCAGTTCATATAAAAAAGTCGCAGTTTCGGCCAAAAGGCCAAGCATCGATTGCGATAGCAAATTAGTGGACAGCTATACGCTATACAAAAAAGTAAGGATAGTAGTTTTATCGGCCGTATAAACATATGCACACTAACTAAATTAACAAGCATGGTGTGACGCGCGCACAAGCAAACATGAACGCATCTCACTCGATGACCGCGGAAACTGGCTGTCAGAACGCTGGAGTCAGTCAGCGCGCCAGCAGCAGCGAACCAATTGAGCTTCATGCGGCTCTCGCATCAACGCGATCTTGGCCGCTAAAACACAGGGAGGGCGGATTCTGCCCCCGCCGCAGATGGCTTTCAAGATACAGCCACGCGGGCGTGCGCTCGCGGTACAGAACGCCCCCCCCCCCCCCCCCTGCGTGGAGTCTTCCATCCGGCGGGTGCGCGCGGCCGCAGTAAGGCCCCTCCACATCCCTACCCTCCCTCAGAGGCATTGTGCGCGACTGGAACACTGCACACTTCCTTCCCGCTTCCATCCAGCCCTTGGGTGCGTGAGCCGCGATTGCCGGCTCACCGTCGCATGCTTTCACTCCCGCATACAGCGTACGGCGAGCGGCGACGCTTTATCGCCCCTGGGCTTTATACGAAACCCTCAGGGTGACGATGACAGCGACGGCAGAAATGCGCCTGGAGTGTCCATATAATTGCTATCGCAATAAAATTGGCGCAGATGACATCTTTCAGTGAGAATGTGCTTCAAAATGTGCCGAAATACAAAACCTCTTTCAGGAAGACGTTAACACCACGCTATGTCTTACAGCGAAGCTGTTAGCCTCTAGTTGGTCGGGAGTTTTCATCGCGTGCTCACACAACAAAAAAACGGCAGCTTGGAAAAGGGGTTTGTGTTTGAGTTTCCGCGTAACAGAATTATGTTTCTCGTATACTCGAAGTACAATCCGATGCTATAATGGCTGCAGGTTGTGTGTAAGTCGCGCCCGCCGTGGTGGCGTTGTACTACTAAGCCCGAGGGCGTGGGAAACGAATCCCTGTTGCCCCCTTCTACTCTCTTTTTTATTGTGATAGCAATTATATGGACACTTCTACAGGATTTCTGCCGTCGCCGTCGTCGTTGCCGTCGCCGTGAGGTTCCGTATAGATTTCAAGGGCGATAAAATCGTTACCGCGCACCGTATGCGCGAGCGAAAGCGCGCGGGGGATGCGCGCTATCACGGAGGGCGAGCCCGCCCCCCACCCGCGCGCTATCACGGAGAGCGAACGCTCGGCGGAAAGCAAACGTGACCGTCGCGCGAAAGACCGGGGGGGGGGGGGTATGGGAGGGAGGGAGGCGGGGCGGCGCTGTGCTCCGGCACCAAAGGCGTATCTTGCACTCAATCTCCCACGCGAAAGCAACAAAGCGGGAGAAGGGGGGAGGGGGGGGCGGCTCCCCCTCTGCCAACAACTTCTCCTTTGCGCTTTGCCGGGGATGCCGGTCGTCCGCACCGTCTCTTATCTCCACACGGCTCTGACCTTTGTATGCGCTGTGCATTCGCCGCTCAGTTTCCGTTGAAGCGAAGACCGCGCGAACCGGCGCTTGCTGCCAGCGTTTTGACAGTCGTTGGCTGCGGTCATTCAGTGTGATCTATTCATGTTTGCTTGTGCGCGCTGACACCACGATTGTTAATTCAGTTAGCAAGACAATGTGCTCAAGTTTATGCAGCCGATAAAACTACTATCCCTACTCCGAATAGCTCTCTACTAATTTGCTATCGCAATCGATGCTTCGCCTTTCGGGCGAAACTGCGAGATTTTTTTTGACCTCCTACTCCTTCCCCCCGTGCAGGGTAGCCAACCGGAACTACCTCTGGTTAACCTCCCTGCCTTTCTATCCATTCTTTCTCTCTCTCTCTCTCTCCGGTCACGGCGGCCGCATTTCGATGGGGCTTAAATGCAAGAACGCCCGTGTACCGTGCATTGGGTGTATGTTAGAGAACTCCAGGTGGTCAAACTTAATCCAGAGTCCCTCACTACCATTGTGGTTTTGGCACGTAAAATCCCAGCATTTAATTTCAATTTTCTGTGTAAGTCGTACTTAATTAGGATGTATGCTGCACTTCCGCACACGTGCATGCGCGCGTGACGTACGTCGCTTGTGCTGCTGGTGCTTGTGTAACGTCGTCTAAAGTCAGTTGGGGTGGTGGTATTTGCCTAACGTCCGCACCAGCTTCGTTGTACATCCACTTTCACAGGGTGGAATGGAGGTGGATTTTTTTTTTTTTTTTTTTTACTTAAAGTGGCACGGATCTCTCAGCTAATCAGACAACTATATTGCCCTCCGCGATTGAACTCATAACCAACCTGAGAAACAAGAAACAAAGTCACACAGACGTACCCGTTGTACGGACTCATTGGTTTTTGGGAATTGTCTTAGACCATTATGTTTCGTAGAGTGCCAATATATCTAGCTTAAGGAGCGCCTCAATCAAACTTTCACGTATTATGGTGAATCGCAGGCATTAAATGAAGCCGCACATCAGACTCGCTACTCAAACTTCCATATTGCTCTTGTTCGCCAGAGAATAGCGTAGTCATTGCCTGTAATGCATGACCTATCTGAATCTTCTGACCGAATGCTAAATAACCTGATTGCTCCGACTCTTAGTATATGCCTTGGATTGCCTCGCTCGGCATTCAGTAGCTTTAACAGCTGCAAAAATTATGCAAGCTATAGACAGTCTTCTGGCTACACTGTAGTAGCATCTACCTCTGCCCGCGAAGGTGACTGTGCTGTTCTGGGAAGGTCATCGTGTTCACCACGATGGGAAATCATCATCGTGTTCACCATACCAGCATCATCCTTCCTCTTCACATCCTATCTCTGTTATTCCCCCAAACCCCTTCCCCAGCGTGGAGTAGCAGGCTAGAGGCACTTCACTCAGGCCAACCTCTCCACCTTTCTGCCATTAAAACGTCTCTCTTGTTATAGCTGCTGTTAGGCAACCATCTGTTCAAGCTCTACGTGATTAGACAACTGTTCGGAATTTTATCAGGCTAACAACACAGAATGATAGTAATTCATTGGAGTCTATGCTTCCAAAGTCCGGACGAATATTCGCTGCATTGCGCTCTCAGGCAAATGGTACTTAGGTAACAGTGGTCTATGATTCTGAACAACTATTTCACAGAAATATTGATATTAGCAATGCCAGAAACTCAGCCTTTCGAGACTTATGAATCTCTGGTCATTAAATTTCTGAATATTGTTCATTTCAGTATTAATTGTGTTGTATTTACCAGTGTTTTCTGCCACCAAGAATTTATATCTTTATTCTGATTTGCTTTGTATTATATGTAGTGTAATTTTATACATTTTTATTTTGATCAGTGACCTCTACTCGCAAGTGACTGCATTTTCTGTATCATTTGGTGTTTGTTGGTGCCTGCTTATAACAAGCCATTATGTATTTAGTTGATTATTCTGCGATAAAAGTGGTACAAGTGTAGTCTCATACAACTTCCTGCTGTACAGGGGGTACGAACCTGGTCAAACGATAACATCTTTTTTTTCCTGCCTCCTCCATCACAATGTTTAGAGATGGAAATAAAGTTTATTATTATTATTATATTATTATTATTATTATTATTATTATTATTATTATTATTATTATTATTATTATTATTATAATCACCAGTCCATTATTTCCCAGTGATGTCGATCACCTCTGCCAAATTTAAGTCTTCCGCCTTGGCATTTCATTGTACCAACAGCAGCTCCGACAGTTCTAGGAAAAGGCAAAAAAATCAACAACGAATCCGCTAGTAGCTAAATATTTGACGCTCCTGCACATGAGTCGATGGCAAATCAGCACCATTTGGTGTTTACTGATGGATCTACAACATAGAGTAGCTCCACGTCCGCTTTTTACGTCCCGGCGCACAAGAAGTTACGCTAGCTTTGTCACACAAGACTTTGACAACCTCCGGCAGAACTACTGGGATTCTCCAGACTAGAGCACTGCACGGGCCGATTTTTCAGCCCGGGCCCGGCCCGGGTCCGTTTTTACGTTGGGCGGCCCGCCCGAGCCCGATCAAAACTTTTATGGCGAGACCCGGGCCCGGCCCGGGCCCGGAAATAGTCTACGTACCCGCCCGGCCCGGCCCGCCACCCCTTTACCTTAGGCCCGAGCCCGGCCCGAGCCCGACTCGAAACCTGCCCGAACCCGGCCCGAGACCGAAAAATAATGTTTTTTTCAGAGTTAAGACGCCCGAGAATAACTCGCTGCACGTTACATGCACACCACCCGAAAGCCCGAGCCCGGCCCGGGCTCGCGTCAAAAAGCACACGCCGTGCCCGAGCCCGTGAAAAAACTGTTCTACCTGGCCCGGGCTTTCGGGTAAGCCCGAGCCCGTGCAGTGCTCTATTACAGACAAGATACATTGCTGACAACGTTTTCTTAAAAAAAAAAATAGCTTGGAAATATATTCTAACTCAAAAGCAGCCCTGACGTGATTGAGTCAATATTGTTTTTATGCGGAATTTTATGCGGAAGCGTAGTTTCATTTGCCAACCATAGAGTTCAATTTCATTGCAGCCCTAGTCACATTGGCATTACTGGAAACGGGGAAGCCTACCGACTAGCGGCTGTTGCTCTCTCCTTGAATCCCCCCTGATGACTCATCTCAAATTTGTCCAATTTGACGCTAAAGCGTTCTATGTAAGCTGCGTAGGCCGCTATCCGAAGATATGTGGTTCCACGAGAAAACCAAGATGTCATTGCTGTATCGAGTAGATCATACTCTATAGTTCTCGGCAAACATGAAAATTGCCCGTACGTTAGATACCCTTCTGCACCGTTTACGACTTGACGTGGCCTACCCACATCGCTTTTTTGCATCGCGTGAAAACGAAGACAACCTCCAACGGTCTCTACTGAGACACCCCAGATGCTTCTGTGGAACACTTTCTTTTAGACTGTACACAATATGACCAATGTTGAGTCCAGTTCATGATAATATCAGCCACTTTGACAGACGTTAAATTTCTATTATAGAAACACTTTGTTCACGGTCATGCCTCGCTGAACTGAGTTGTGCTTTAACAGTACAGCGGCATTTCCTTGTAAACAACAAGCGTATTATAACAGCGAAGCTGTTCTAAGGCTACGTTCACACTTGGTCTCGAAGCAGGGGGAAGAAGCAAAAACTTCGAAAAATCCGCCCGCCTAGGCGGCCAAAGCGGGCGGAAAACCAGGCGGTGAGCAAAATCGGTGTCAGACCGATTTTTTCGCCATGGCGAGGCGGAAACGCGGCGGAAAGTCGTTCCACTCGACCGGAAGCTCCACTAACATGTAAACATCCGGTCGTAAAATTGTACATGGCACCAAGTGTAGGCTGCGATGGTGCTCGACGCGATCTAGATCCACCACTTGCTCTAAGACAAGAGTGGTACCAAAACCTACTGTCAGCAATACTCGCGATAGTATTCAACGTCGCGCGACCGGAGGTGCGGCAACGCCTTGGCGTGACCCAACTTCTCGCGCTTTTGCAAAGCCGGGCAAACGCACCACCGCCGCTTCCGAGGTGTCTGCTCCTTTCGTTATTCATTGTCCATTTCAAGGAAACAAGTAGGTAGAAGTATAAAAAAAAACAATTTATTCTCCGACTTCCATGGCAGAAAAAAGTTGGGCAGATTCCTCGTTGGCGCTCGGCAATTCTCCTCGCACGGGCGCGGTATGTTGCAGAAGTCGAGGGCGCTTTTTTTCGTTGCGCGGTGCTTTTCTCGTCGCGACAATAGATTGGGAGCATAGGTCTCAGGTTTCACGTAGGACGCGCAGGCTTCGGCGAGCCCCAACACAAGGGCCCGCCCGGGTTTTAGCTTTGGTGTACTGGAGGCGCCGCCAATAATACGAAATCATGAAATTTTATTACAACCTGTAAATAAAAGCTATTAAAGAAATATAATCACGCCTGGGCCCCAACCTTTGACTCAGCGCTACCGTGCCCGTGTGAGAAGAATTACGGAATGCCAACGAAGAATTTACCGAAGGTCGCAGATGACACGCGAAGTTGCGCGAAATGAACACTTTTGATGACGGGTGGGACAATGAATGAACATACCGCTCGAAATGGTGCGATAATGAGCACCACCACGCCGACAAACGTACGCAGACTAGATGGATGTGGGCGAAAGCGGCAGCGGCGGCCGCGGTGGTAGCAAAACAAATGTGAACAACTTGGACATGCGCGGAAAAGATTTTCCGGCCGCTTTGGCTTTTCCGCCCGCTTGCCGCTTCCACAGTGTGAACGTAGCCTAAGTCGACCCTTCGCCGTCTGTCCGTTCGGCGGTGTCACGCCGGTCACGTGACCAGGAGAGGACGAGAGCTGCGCCGGGAGAGGGCAGGTCACGTGACCAGCAGAGGAGAGGCGCGCTGGGAGAGGGCAGGTCACGTGACCAGCAGAGGAGAGGCGCGCTGGGGGAGGAGGTGACCAATGAGAGGGCGCGCTAGAGGGAGGAGGCGACGAATGAGAGGCCGCGCTGGGCCCGAGGAGGAGAGGCGATTGGTATAAGAAAGGGGTGTTTCTGTGCGGCGCGCCTTTTTGGATAACGAACGCGCCTCACAGCTGGGCTGCGATGCGACTATGGCAAGACCACGAGTAGTGCATACTCCTGAGAAAGAGGCTACCTACCGCGAGCGCCAGCGAGAGTTGGCTCGTGAACGGGCTCGTCACGTGCTCTCATAACTGGCGCGCAAAAATGGGTCGGCGCAACTTGCACGCGAAAAAAAAGCACGTCAAAACACACACGCTGAGAAAAAAAAAACACACACGCTGAGAGAACCGCAAATATGTAGCAGCACCAGCGAGACAATGCGCAGAGCTGCTGCCGACGCCGTCCGCGTTTCCCCGTGTTCGCGCTTAAAGCGCCCGGTGTCCGGGACTGCAGCCGGTGCCTCTGGCGGCGGCTTGGAAGGTTTCGACCCGAGAACTGGACACTCGTCGAGTAGCGTCGGAAGTCGCCACTTCTTCTCGGCTCCCAACCTTTCAATATAAGTTCCTGTTGTAGATCTGTGTTTACTTGTGTTAACGCAATTGCATCACGTGCAACACATGCACATGTAACACTCGTAACACTCGATGTAACTAACACAGCTTCGCTGTTCGACCATCTTCACGGAGTGGAAGGGCGGTAATTTTTCATTAATTTGATTTGAACTATAGATTATTATGAACTTCATGTATATTAGTTGTTTGATGTCAAAATTGTCTCGGAAATCAAATTCCTGTGTTACACGTATAGTAGTGTTTTACTGCAAAGTGAACACGAACTTCTTATTCTTATGCCATTTAGTGCTAGATCCGTAGTTAATTCTAAATATATGTGGAGGACGGGGAGAACCGCCTGCATCTGTGGACAATGCTTGTCTTGGTCTCTATAAAACAAGAAAAAAAAATGTGATATTTGTGCGAATAGGTTTGCGATTGAGCAATATCTCACGATTTTTCAAGTATCGTAACCCTCGAAACCGATTCATCCAACCCCATCCCCAGAGAAATAGACCGCTATCTTGAAAGGAGACTTCGTTTAACAAATCTGGGACATCAATGTGTTTGTCCTTTGAATAGGTTTTAAAACAGTGCATCTTAATAAACAGTAACTACAGGTGTGACCAGATAGAGAAGGCGAAGGCGAACAAAACAAGGCGATGTCGTTGTTTGGATGCTGCGCCGCGGGACGTCATTCGCTGTCACACATACTGAGTTTGGCTTAAAACGCATGTACACCAGTGGTTGCGATGCGTATACCTTTTCTCGGCTTTAATTTCTGCTTTTAACAAGCGCGCCGACGGGTACCACTTTCTAATCTACGGCACTCTTTAGACTTGACACAAATAAAGGCTCAGTATGGGGGCCAACTCGTAGCTTGACGTATGCGCACAAAAAGTCGCTGTGCTGCAGATGCGCAGCGGGCTTCCTGTCTGGATTGTGCGGTGGCCTGTGCTCCGTTAAACCCAACCGCTCGCACGCTTGCACGCGAGGAGGCAGCGTTGGCGCTCAGTGCTTCATGCACACCGGAGGTGCCTACTCGCTGCTTAGGCGGTTAAGAGATTTTTACGGACCCCTGATCCATGGCTATTAGCGAGTTTTTTGCTGAGTACTTCTTCCTGCTTCTCGTTCCGGCTGACCGCCGCGCGTACGAAGTGAGGTCTCCGAGCATGCTAATACGCGCTCTACGCAAAAGCCCCTACAGAAACCGTGCGCATCTAGAGGCCAACACCCGTTTACACTGACAAATTACTGGCTGGCACCGGGCGCTGTGCACGCATAACACAATTTTTACACGAACCGTGGGGCAGCGGAGGAGTATACGAACGGCGGCCAGCCAGAATTAACTATCTGCTTTCGGTGACTGAGCCGCGCTCGCTCGTAGTGCCCAAGAATGCTGGGCGCTCTTCTCGTCGCAGACACGGGAATTCTGGAGACACGCGAGTCATTCGTCAGCACAGCCAAAGTATATATAAGTATACTTACTGTAAAAACGCCGTCCCTCTCACATCCTATTTCAGAGTTCAAAATACTGCAGCAGCACGATGCGGCATGAGGAGCAGCTACTAAAGCTGGCTGCTTTTGAGTAACTGTAATCTGGGCGCTATGTGGCCCCCCACCTTTCCACTGTTTTCCTAACAAAGTTAAAGCACCTGCTTTAATTTAGCAACATTTCATACAGTTTAAACGTGCAAGCCGATGGTCGCATTAACATAGATCAGCCAAATAAACGGAATTCACTCAGACTCACTCACTAACTATAAGTTTCCCTTAGGGCTCACTCGGACACAGACTCACCACAATTTTACTCAGTCGGGCTCAATCGGACTTACTCAACGAAATTCTACTCTGCCGGGCTCACTCGAACTCACTCGCCAGAATCAGACTCAGGCCGGTCTACTGGCCTACAGACTTGACAAACTCGGGCTTTCTCGTGAACTGAAAACATCAGCAATTAAATGACTTTGATGTGAGATTATTATATCGCGCAGAGGGATTACAAATGCTAAACATTTAATGAAATATATGCGCAAGAGCCTTAACAGTACAAGAACTTTTTTCCTGTACACCACAATGTCTTGTAAAAAACAAACAAGTGTGATGCGCGATCTTGACACTGTCAGAAAGAAGTATTTCTTCTAAGAATGAAATGTGCTAAAGGGACCTTTAAAAATATGGAAATTCTTATTTGCGTATTTTGTGCATTCGTGCATGCGAGCAGCCCGTACGCGCTCTTGTTTGTGTGGCATGCGCGTGTGTTTTTGGGCTCTCATGATAGAACACGGTTTTTTTCTTTCTGGCGATGTGTGGTATGAAGGCCTGCCTCGTAAACAAAAGTGGACGCTGCTAAAATTGTGCCCAAAGAAAACATGACCTTACGTAATGCCACATTTTAACTTCGATTCACGACCGCACAGCAGAAGGTCCGGTCGCAGTGTTGCTTTTCGAATTGTCGAACATCGCGCTAAGCGCTGGGAATTTCGTAACACGTGATTTCATCACAGAGTCAACAGTATTTTTGTCTATGACAGTACTTGCCATAAGTGCAGAGGCACAGTTCCAACAGTGACATTACTGATATCTATATGTCAGTAATTCAGTCGCATGCACCAATTAGAACATCACCGAGTTACGTGGTTAAGGTCGTCCTGCAGTTCTTGGGAATCGAAAGGATTAGTAATTTTACGTGAACGAGAACACAGTCATCTGCGAATAGGTTTATGGAAGACGGAAGAACGCAGTTCGGTAGATTGTTAATATAGAATAAAACGAGAAGTGAACCCAGGACTGAGCCTTGAGGCACACCTGCTGGCACATTAGAAAACTGAGAATTACAGTTATTAGCGTTTACAAACGGCGCCCGATTAGAAAGAAAATTTTTCATCCTCTCGAGTACCCTTACGTCCAGGTTAAGTCCAGTAAATTTAGGCAGAAGTAAATCATGGGTCACAGAGTCAAATGCTTTAGCAAAATCAAGAAATACGCAGTCAATGTCGGCACCTAGATCAGAAATTGCAATAAGATCGTTAGTAAATGATAAGAACTGTGTTTCACGTACACCAAAAGAGCTTACAGAAGCAATGTTGACAGGAGTTAAAAAAGGAGTTGGATTCGAAAAACTCAGCCAAATGCGAATATATTATCTGCTCGAGAATTTGTGGAATGAAATTCAGCACGTCTGTATTTGTTACGAGACGTAGTTGGCAGCCGATACGGCCTGAAAATATCCAGTAATATCAACGGTGTATTTCTGTTATATATATATATATATATATATATATATATATATATACCTGTAGGTAGTGTGTAGAGGGCAAGTGTGGATCGAGCCCACAAGAAGAGAGAAGACCACGCGCTTCTTCCCTCCTAAGTTCCCTCCTCCTTAGCACATATATAAAATCTGCCTGACTCTTGGCCGATCCCCAGGAGTGGGTATGTGCCAAAGACGTTAAGGTAATCAACATCAACATCCTCGAGAGCCAGCCCCAACGGGCGCGTTTTCCAGGAGCCAGCTGCTTTGCGGTTTATTAAAACCCAAGGATACTTCTGAAGGCTCGGGACAAACTGCTGGAAGTGCTGGGTACACGCCCTCACGGATGTTGCAGACCCTTCCAAGGATCCACCTTACGAATCTAGTGCCAGTCGACACTCCCGTGCATCGTGCCAGCCGCACGATGCATGACGCGGCAAAACTGAGACACGTCTAGTTCTGCCTGGAGGACGGCGCGCGTACGTGGTTTCAGAACCGCGAGGAGCAACTGACGTCGTGGCGGTAATTTTTTCATCGGCTTCTGGAGTCCCACACCAGTGCTGATCGCCCCGAACAAGCAGAATGAGCAATTCAGGCCCGCGTCCAGTTGCCAAACTGTGCCCACATACATCGCAGACCTGACGCGCCTCTTGAGGCGAGCTGATCCAAGAATGACAGAGGAGAAAAAATTACGTCATCTGATGCGCGGGGTCAAGGAGCAGTTCTTTGCTGGTCTCGTGCGGAGCCCTCCACAGACGGTCACGGAGTTCGTGTCCGAGGCCGTGACCATGGAAAAGATGCTTCTGCGTTGGTCCAACCTGTATGAGCGGCAAGTGAACAGCAAGTCCGCTGCTTATAGTTTCGCGGCCATCGGAAGCAACGGTGGCGGTCTGCGAGAACTCATCCGCTCTGTAGTGCGTGAAGAGTTGCAAAAGGCCGCCGGAACACCGCAACCTAGCGGTAAGCTCCACTGCAAGTGTCATCAAGGATGAGCTGCACCAGGCCCTACGTTATTTGCCTCCTGATAACGCTGCGGCAGTACCCACTGAATAACGCTGCGCAGTACCCACAGTACCCACCGTGCGACCTACGCGACCTACGCGGAAGCCCTGCTTCCTCTCCGCCGCTGTTCGTTCGTGCTCCTCCTACAGTGACATATCAGTCGGCGCAGCCGATATCGTACTACGACGCTGGGTACACGCCGCCGCCCTTTGCTCATGCGGCTCCAGTTGCCCATCGTTCGGAACAACTGGTCCACTACGTCGACGGTAGACGCACGCCCCTTCGGAAATCGGATGTTTGGCGCACACCCGATCACCGGCCTCTGTGCTTCCACTGCGGTGAAGCTGACCACTTATACCGCCAATGCCCATACCGGCGCCTTGGGCTTAGCGGCTTTTCCACATACTCGCCGCCGCCCCGATACGGCCAGCAACTCCGGGACATTGAGGACTACCTCTCTCAGCAGCGCTTGCCACCGCTTGCGGCAGTCGCGATCGCTGTCTCCGAGACGATTTTCACCTCCGCCCCAACGGTATTCTCCCGAGCGGTCGCCCAGTCCCCGCCGGGAAAACTAACTAAAGGGATCTTTCAGGGTGAGGTCGCTGACGCTCGAAGTGCTGAAGACCTCCGATTGACGCAGATATGGAAAGATACCGATCCGACATCACCTAGTTGAACGGCACTACCAGCTTTCGCTCGATATACCACTGACTATTGATGGTTACGCCATTAGTGCTTTAGTGGACACCGGCGCAGACTACTCGATATTAAGCGAGAAAATGGCAACGCAGCTGAAGTCAGTAATCACGCCCTGGCATAACTTTCAGATTCGGATGGCTGGCGGCCACGTCGTTACTCCACTGGGCGCCTGCACGACTAGCGTTGATATTCAAGGATCTACATTCCTAGCGAGCTGTCTTGTCGTACGCGAATGCTCCCGCAGCGTTATTCTTGGGGTTAACTTCCTGCAGGAGTACGGCGCTATTATCGATCTGCAAGAGCGTCGTATCACTTTCTCTGCCGAACGAGCAATCGACGTGCAGGACGGCCAATACTTTGTGTTTCTGCTAACCGCGTAACGCTTCCTCCACGAGCCGGTGTCCTCGTCGACGTCACATGCTGTGGCTTACGCGATGGCGAAGCGGTGGCCGAAACTAACTTGGAACACCTACTGAAGCGATGTGTTTGTGTGGCTCGAAGTGTTATACAGCTTCGGGATGTCCATTCGCAATTGCTTGTTACCAACTTTAGCAACGAGCACCTGCTCCGCGGCACTTCGTTAGCGTTTGCAGACGCAGTAGCAAACGTTAACAACTGTGTCGGCATTGGAACGCGGTGTCGGTGTTGCAAGCTGCGCTATGCAACGCGCAGTGACGGTCGTAAGTCCGAGACGCGCGAAAATAAATTATCATCATCATGAGTAATAAGATGAAACGTTCGCGCGCACTTACCGAAAATGCTGCGCTATGATCGCCCAACTTCGCTGTTTCAAGCGTTGCGCGGCCGAGTACAAGGCTAAGCGTTTGTTATTCTTTTTTTCTGTGATTCCTTTCTTTGTTTCTGCTTTTCATTTATCTTGGTGAGCTTGCTTCTTCGTTCATTCACTGTGCCGGTGTGACGTTTACTTTTTTTATATAGTTTCGCTTTGTCTGCGTTGCCTTATTTCTTTTTCTTCTTACGCCTATTTTGCAGCATCGAGGCGATGCTTTTGTTCGGAAGGGGGGATAATGCCACCTGTAGGTATTGAGCCAAGGGCAAGTGTGGGTCGAGCCCAAAAGTAGAACGAAGACCGTGCGCTTCTTCCCTGCTCGAGAGCCAGCCCCGACGCACGCGTGTTCCAGGAGCCCGCTGCGGTTTATTAAACCTAAGAGTACTTCTGAAGTCTCGTGACAATCCAATAATAATAATAATAATAATAATAATAATAATAATAATAATAATAGTAATAATACATTTTATTCACTTCAATTCGTACAACGTGTTCCAGCTTGCATGAGCGTTGCCGCTTGTGTGTGGGGCTGGGCAGCCAGCTAGGTTAAGCGCATGAAACAACAGCGAATGAACCATATTAAAAAACTAAGAAAAAAATCAACCAAATACGCAGAAACTGCTTGTGCGACGTAAGAACCAAAAAAAAAACTAACAGTACAAATGATAATAAATTTTTCACCGTGTCCACTTTCATACAGGAAATGAAAACTTTAAGAACATGACAAGTAGTAAATTGCCTCAATATATATTATCGTTCAACCAAGGTCGAAGAAACATCTTCAGATCTTTTAATCCGGTAATGCTCGGGAGGGTTCGTATTTTATTGAAGTAATAAGGAACTTTGTAGATGCGGGTTCTTTTGCCATAAGTGTTGAAGATGCGGGGTATGACATACTTTTCCGAATGACGGAGAGGCCGTACTTTAATGCTGCAGATTTTAAAGGAGCTGTGAAAGAAGTGCTTATATAATGTCAAAGATAAATTGCTTGTGTACAGGTAGCATGTGAAAATGTTCCATACTGGCTCTGGATGACTTAACGTGATAGTTGGTTCCGTAGTCGAGATTTGTTGCAATTCTGTGTAGTATGCGGCTTAATATATAGTGTGTTTAATTTACATAAAGATGCGGTTCCGTAAATTGTTATTCCGTATCGTAATATGGACTCTCCCAATCCCTTATATACCATTTTTCTAACAGATACATCACAAATAGATCGTACAGAATATATATAAACACACACTAGGCGTAAGCGTTCGGCTAACTCTTCAATATATAATTTCCACGACAGTGTTTCGTCAAATGTGATACCGAGATATTTGATTTAGGTTCCAAAGGTCGACATGAACAGCACGTACAGTTCCTCTCACGAAGGTATGCGTATATTTGAGAATGTTCTAAACACCTTATATGGGCTATGAAAACAAAGTAGGCAGGTTTTTGTAATATTAGTAAAAATCTGATTAGCGTTTAACCATGCTATCAAAAGATGCACATCCTGTTGCATGCTGTAGGAGGCTTCTTCATATGTTTCACTTAGTATCGCCAGGGCAGTATCCAAGTCCAGCAATCTGGGACATCGACTACTGCGGTGAAGCCGACCCTGGGGCGATGCGGTCGGCGTAACTCTATGGGCAGCATTTTTTAAAAATCGATTGCTGAGCAATGGCTCGATTTTCGCGATTTGTACTTTAGGCACTAAATCCCGACAACGTTCTCAAGCTATATGTCGAGTGTAGTTTAATTCCGCCGGCTGGATTTTTTTCCTGGGGCACTTTTGTAGACCCATTTAAAATGCATGGGGTCATTATTAAAACGTCATTTGCAGCACAGTAAAAACTAATCCGCTAATTGCACTCTAGTGGCACATACTGTAGGTCTCTCTTTATATGTAGGTCCAGTTTGGTTTTATTCCGCTGGCTGGATTTTTTTCCTGGGGCGCTTTTGTTTCGCTACTATGCGGCAAAGCATCTTTACAGGGGCAAAAGATTCGTCCGCCGTTGAATTGATGGCAAAGAGCTTGTGGACCATGCTAAAAATGGACACGAATGTGCAGCTGTGATGCATATTTGCGCCCTGGCGTATAAGGAAAGATGATGGTGTCAGATTCTGCAAGAAGGAGCCGGCGAAATGGCTTTATGGAGTGGCATCGAAGCACTAAGAACGGCTGCGCGTGACCCTTTTTCTCAAGTTTCGGTGCATGGTAAAGTGTTTCATTTGGTATTTAAAAAGATAAGGTACTTAGAAAGATTTACTATTACGCAAATTTTTGACACAAAAGGACATCGCCAAATAGTTCACTTCTTACTTGTGTTTACTTGACAGTGCAATGTGCCAACAATGCGAAGGCTTGAATATTATCAGTGTAAAAAAAATTGAAAGGGAAAACTTATGCTCTATAGAACGCGTGACGGAACGAAATAAAGAGGAAAAGAGAGTCCCCGTGTTACAGCGAAAATCAGCAGCTTCGTCTCGTTTAAGAAACGATGGCATTTTAGTTATAAATGCATAAGCATTTCTATGCATACCAAATGAGAAATTTGGCCGTCCGTCACGTATGACGAATGCAATGGCTCATAACCACGTAAGGCAGAGGCTACAAGCGCTCAGCGAAGTGAAGCGAACAGCGCATACATTCATTGAGGTCACCCATACAATACACAGAACAGCACATATTTCAATAAAGAACAAGTTCAAAACAAGCAGCCGAACCAGGAATAAAATATTGCATGCCCCCCTCAGAAATTGTAATGGTAGTTTTGCAACAGCTTAGCTGGACATCCAGGTTGATAAGGACCGATAATAGTTGATAAGGGTCGGATCGTGTTCGATAAGGTTGATAACGATCGATAAGGGTTAATAAGGGTTTATACTGGTCGAATCAAATTTCATAACATTGATAATGACACCGGGCTGCGTGGCAATTAACAAGCGGCACAATGCTTGTGCATACTTAGGCAACTCCCAGAGGAGTTTCTGCGTGATTTCTTTTTTCAGTTCGGAAGTATAACTAAAATCATGCGTACCTGTTAAGCGTACGCAAATCTCGCGCGTTATACAGGAAGGTAAGGTTGTGAAGGTTTGAGAAAGTGGAGCCGCAACCGCTGAACTACACCGGGTCAAGTGTTGTAGGGCCTGCTGTGAGCCACACGATTGCTTTGCTGCGCAAATAGGTGATCGCTTGACAATGCTTCTCGGAGCCCCGCCTTGTCGGGAATATTTCCTCTCGTAAGATGACTCTTACAATGTCCTCGTAGCGCAACAAAACACTCGTATGACAGTCGTGCGGACATGACCAACCTGATTCCGGGCTTTTAAATGCTGTCGCACCAAATCGCTTGGAAATACGAAGAAAACATACAATGCGTTTGTTTCTCCACAAAGTCAGTCATATTGTGGGGAAACAAGCTTCTAGTTTATGGCAGCGGTATTTCCCGTACACAACTTTTTTTTTTCTTTTTTATTTTGTGAACGCAATTATATGTACACTCCAGGCGCATTTACGCCGACGTCATCCGTGTCGCCTTCGCTGTCGTCGCGATGTTCCGTGTGAAGTCCGAGTGCGATAACATCGCGGCCGGATGCCGTATGTTGCCGGTGCGAGTGGAAGCGTGCCAGATTCATCTGAGAAGCCTGGAGGCTCAATCACGAAGGTTATGAAAAACGCCGCTATGCATTGTGGGTATTACACGGACAAACAGGTGCACGCAGGGTAGCGTTTAACATCAAGTCACCACTCTCGCATTGCAATAAATGCTGCATAATTTAAACATTCACTGTTAAGATCACCACGTACTATCGTCAGTCAAAGCAAACAGCTGAGAAAGCTTCGCTTACTCTGCTTCCCACACTGACTCGGATCCACATAATGGTATTGCGATTGCAAATATATGGACACTCCAGGCACATTTCCGCCGTCGTCGTCGACGCGATGTTTCGTATAATGTCCAAGTGCGATAACATCGTGGCTGCGCGCCGTATGGTAGGGGTAAAGTGAATGCGTGAGAGGGTGAGCAAAAAATGGTTGCTCAGTCTCGCGTGCGCAAGGGAGGAAGGCGGGGAAAAAGCGCTCCGTCTTCCATCGCGCACAAGGCCGCAGGGAAAGTGGGGGACGTTTTACTCCCGTGGCGGCTACGTATGACGCGGCTGAGCGCGGCCGCGCCGCCCCGATCTAGAAAGCGATCTGCGCTGGGTACAAAGTCTAAACGGGCCGATGGCTGGGACCCTATAACGTAAAGCTATTCCAATCTGTTTTCCTTCCAATCTCCTGATGTCCAATTTACGTAACAGCCAACGCAAGCATCGGGCGGTGACTCACAGCGTTGTTTGAGAAGGCTATTGAAACGCTCTCCTATTTTATAGGAGGTCACTGTTGTTTGCTTTCAAAAGGAATAGCATTGCCTAATTTGACATATATTTCTTACCTGATTGGCTGACCAAGGGCGATGAGCACGCAGAACTGTAGACGGTAAGGTGGGGCCGGGCTAGCGCAGTGAAAGTAGATAACCTGTTGAGGAGGGTGTTGCCGGCGTCTGCGTTTGCCCTGCTTCTTCTCACTTAGCTTTCGGCGTCTGCTAGAAAATCACGTCGGCGTGCAACGGAAACGTAACAATGCAGCTAAAACGAATCTTCAGTGAAGAAAATTTGACATAGCGATGTCGTTTACGTGCTGAAAGGACTCGACAACCATATAATGTCACGCAAAATTTTTAATATAGGCAAATTAATCCATTCTCCACGACAGCTCCGACTAGCCAGTGCCAGAGCGATCGGCGGGTACCCACCTTCTATTCATGTCGGAACGGGGCAGTGTCCGGCTATTTAAACAAAAATTAAGTTTTGATCGGCGTAATAATGCATCTTTAATGCGTACACGCCACTTTGACGCAGTGATTTTGCGCGGTTTTTGGACGTCAGGTGACAGACAGGTGAAGTGGACGCAGCCCGAAAACTTTTGACCAATTGCGGATGGCTGATGGTAAAAAGGCATAGAATTGAAAAATAATATTTTTCTGTTGTTTGGTCTCACATGGATAATTAGTGTGCACACGTCATATAAAAGTGAGTAGCTCTCGCGGTTTTTTAACAGCGGAGCTGTTTAAGCCGAGCGTAGTCCGTAACCTGCGAACAGAAATTGTGGGCCTATCCTGGCCGTAGTGCAGAAAGGGTACAAGCGCAATGACACATACCTCTGTGAACTGGCGAAGCTGGTTAAGTCTAGCTAAGCATGGTTGGGACTACTTAAGCTTAGTCTGTCATCGATAGACAATTGATAGTCAACCAGCAGCTAATCGATAATCGATAAATGATCAATAAATTCCGGAACATGCTGGGGATGACTTGGTAGTGCTTAGGCTAGCCCAAAAGCCAGGCCAAGCTAGGTGCCTATCAGCTCCGCTTTCTCTGTAGCGTTGCACCTCCCGTGCAAGCTACGCTAATATTTTTCCTTTACGTTGCGTGAAAGACAAGTAAAGTTGGGCCATCATGGAGGCCTGATTGCAAAAATAGAATAGAAGCAGTTTGGAATAGCTTTTCGTTAAAGCACCCCTGATGCCTTCGTGTGCGGTGTATTCTCGGCGCAATTAGTTCGCGTTGAAGCTAGAACTAGCACGATGGACAATTCGCTCGCTGTTGCTGCCGCTCTCCACCACGCCATTGTTTTGACAGCGAGTGTCCGCGCTTATCGAGAGAGATGTGTTCGTGTGTGATTGTGCGCGCGTGACAACGTGCAGGTTAATTTAGTTAGTAAGCGAATGTTTACAGCAGTTGATGCAGCTGATAAAACGACTAACCTTAATTTGCACAGCTGTCTAATAAATTTCTGTCGCAATCAGTGATTCGCCTGTCGAGCGAAATTGACCTTATTGTTAATATTATTGTAGTTGAAGTCAAGAGTTGGACGAAAACCCGTCTGGTCGGGAATATGCATGACCATAATTAAAACGGACACCGACCACGAAAGTTCAAAAAGTCTAGCTAAGCACTTGTGCACTCCGTGGAACGTCAGCTAACACTTCCAGCACGCACCGATAGCACGCATCATAAGAAGCGTGCTCCTGTGCCGTATGTCCCTGAGATCAGCGAGCACTTGGCGCGTGTTCTACGCCCCTACATTGTACAAGTAGCGCATGTTCCTACAAAAAAGTTGAGACACTCCCTTGTAAACATAAAAGACAAGCTACCAAAAGAAAAATTCCCAGGTGGTGTCTACAGCATCCCATGCGCAGACTGCGATCGAAGTTACGTCGGCGAGACAGGCAATTTTCCGCAAAGACTCAAGCAACACATGTATGATGTAAGAAAGAAGCACGTAACTACAAATGCTCTGGCCGAACACGCAGAAGCGACTCGTCATGAAATAGACTGGGACAACGCAAAGATAATAGAAAAAGAAAAGGACTGGACTTCTCGGCTTTTGCTTGAATCCCTGACAATTCAGACCACCGAACACGCACTTAATCGCAACGACGGCAACTTTCCCCACGTGTACACACATTGCTTACGTCACATCTTAAAGCCTACATAACCATACCATTTCCGCTTTCAACTTCATTGTGAACAAGGCTCCCATGCGGGAGCCGAAACGTCTTATTATATTTTTTGAACTTTCGTGGTCGGTGTCCGTTTTAATTATTGTTATTATTGTAGTTAATATCATTATTACTTATTACGCTCAAGCCAGGCGCAATACACATGCAAGTTTCGAATACGCGCGCAGTTCTGTCTTATTGTGACTGAGTGCCGATAATTTTTTTCGAGTAAATGTGGCACAGCGTGTCGTATACAAAAAGCAGCTTGGTGTCTGCCACTGCGGATACGGTGGCATAGACATGTGTAAATCCGGTTTTCTATTGGATGGCGCAAATCAGCACGCAGAAAGAGAATTTCGGGTGGTGGGTCGATTCCTTGTTGGAAAAATCGATATATTCTCTCGCGCAAGCCGTAGCTTTCAAAAGTGAATCCAAAGTAGAAGTGCCCAAAAATGGTGGTATTAGGTAGTGTGCGCTCTTTCCCGTCTCTTGTTGTTTTCTTCCTGTTTATTTTGGGCAGCGTCTCAATACATTAAAATAACGTCACTGTCTCGTTCGACGGAAACACCTAAACAATTTTGCAGTAGGTAGAGTCATCTGCGTTCGGTGTTCTTGGGAGTAGTCCCCTTCCGAGGTGATCAAGAAGCACAGTGCTACTTCATCTTTCTTTTCCTTTTATTAAACTGGCGAAATTTAACTGGTAGTGCGCGAATGCGAGTATTACAAGCTTTTGCGCTGCAGTCGCTTTTTGTTGAAAGTTGCACACCTGGCTCCACTCTCGTGTGGCCGAGACATGGACTGTCAGGGTATGGTCATTTATCGGACAATGCCAGGGCTACTACTTTGTTTTCTCTCCAAAAAACCGTCCCACCCCCTCTAGTCGCTCAAATAACAGTTACAACCTTACCACAGACAAGACAAATTGGCTTTGTGCTTTTGAAAGTGGATAGTGACAGTCTATCAACTCTCTGTCTTTGGATCTTAGCACTTGCTTTCTTTCTAGCCCATGCTGCGCTAGAAAAAGCCGGCAGAAAAATTTTTTTCTGGTTACAATAAGCATTCTCAATATGAAGTTGTTAAAATTTTCGACAGTATTCGTCTTTTCCCGCAATGCGACGTGTGTGGCGGCGTTGTGTAGAGCTTCGGGAAAAAAACGGTCACATACGATATTCAGCAGCTGATTGATGCACTCTCGTTAAATGCTAAAAAGTTTTTGAGTGGCATGACACCATTCACACACCCTTACGTTGTCATTTTCTTGGCACATGAAAAATTTGTGCTCTCCAAATCGATGTTTAATGGTGTAACTGCTGCATTGATTTGCTTCTTTTATTTCATCTACTAAGCTTGAAAATGCCGCTGATCAGACATAATAGAGCACAGAGAAAAGGCACAACTGCACGCGGCATTGTCTTATCTTTACAGACAATTCGCTAACGAGACATCATGAATCCAAGTACAAAATGTCTCGCACCAAAGGATTGAGAGAAAACCACTAGGACACACTAAGTTCGACAGACAATCTTATTGTTAACAGGTGATTCCAGGGTGGCGCAAGGCGACAAGTGTTGCATATGACGGCGTGCATACGACTATAGACCATCAATACAATAACATGACTTTAGTGAACCAAGAACTAATATGCAGGCCATGCGGTAAAACTTTATTATAGGAACACATTTTCAGCATTGTTCGTACAACTCAACGCTTGAAGCCTGTGTATATTTGCGGCGGTACGTATATGTTTTATTGCTGCTTGGCCCACTTTGGTTATTAGCCTGCGTAACACCATGACTAAATTTCGCCTCATCGCACGCACATTTAAGCCTTCTAGAAAACAGAACCAGTACGATTCAGTCACTTGAACAGCCTTTCATTTATTTATCACACAGTCCCATATTCGCTCGAGGAGGATTATAGCGGGGAGGATGTATACACGCATTAAAGCCTTTTTCAAGGTAACATTATAAGAAGTGATACCAAAACCAAACAAGATCTAAAACAGAGAAATAAAGCACCAGGGGCCGAATTCACAAAGCTTTTCGATCGTAAGTGCTGCACCACGATTCGCTGACACCTGCTTCTGCGAACAGTTTTATGCGTGAGAACATTTTTGTGAATCCGAATACAGTAGTTACAATGAGCCTAAAAGAAACATATATTGAAATTAAAGGCGTGTAAAATTGTTATACGTTACCAGGAATTTGATGATGATGATGATGATGATGATGATTTGTGGCTAATGAACCCTTTGTAACGGGTGGACTCAATATATTAGTGTCCTAGCCAAAAGAAAAAAACAGAAAAAAAGAAAGAAAAAACAGTCTATACCACATAGGAGTTATGTCACACCCGGCACCGTTCGCGATTGTTTTACCGCTCTCCACCACCGCTCTAGGCGAGCTTTAGTTGTGGCTACGCCCTCGAAGCAGCGGCCACCTTCAGCGTCGAGAAATCCGAGGGCCTGCGGCATGGTGGTGCCCTCTTTTGGGGTGGGAGACAACTTCGCACAGTTAAGGACCAAATGCTCCGCCGTCTCCCGCTCGCTACCGCATACCCTGCACACAGCGGCCTGCACCTCGGGGGCGCAGTCAAACCGGCTGCGGTAGTCAAGAGTTCGGAGTGCGCCCGCACGCGCCTCGAATAGGAGGGCGCTGCCACCACTGTTGTCGTAGATCGGCTCCGGTGTGAGCCGATCGCCGAACAGCGCCGGATATCGCCGAACAGCGCCTCTAGCGGCCGCCTCTGAAAGCATACGCGTTTTCTATGGGAGAGCGTCGTTTTTTCGAAATAACTAATCATAGAAGCCATTTTTTAAAATATTCCCGTGGAAATAGGCTCTAGGCGCTTAGCCCGAAATATCATGCAAGTGGTACAATTACTTACGGCATAAAACCCGTTCCAAATTGCGGGCGAAGTTTCAAGTATGGGAGTCTATTGAAAAGCCAAAATTTTGGAGGTTTTTTTGCCCACTAAAAAGCAATTTGCGATGAACCTATCGCATCGATTGACGTATTCCTGGGGATTTATCAACTTCAATGAATCAGCTTTCAGCTAGTTGCAGCAGCAGCTCTTGAAATGGCAAAGAAGTCGTTCCAAAATCGCAGTTTTCATAACAAGGTCGAGGAACTTATTTTGGTACATACATAAACCTAGTTTTCGCCAACAGCAGCGCTTCGAAACGGTAGCCGAGCGTGTTGAGCGACCACAGATCAAGATCACTGATACCACGATCGTGAGTTCGCAGGTTCGAAGCCAGCTGCGCCGCACTTCTTATCACTTTGTCGCTGCTTAGATTGTCGGCTTTCCGCCAGATGGCATATTCCGACATGCAGGTCATTTGGTTACGGTTCTTGTTTGGTTTCTTTCTACTGTACCAACGTCTTCCTAAAAAAATAGCTGGCTGGTTTCGAGAACATGCGAACGTGCTTCCAAACGTCTTTTGCACTTTAGGTATATTGTATATTGGATAATAAACCCAGGTAACGTGTTTTTTCAGTTCATTTCTTTCTTAAGGTGAATATTTATGAAGACATTACTAAGAAATATTTTGCCTTTTCAGCTATGTCTTGGGAAAGGCTTGTTTGTGCGACTCTTGTACGGCTTGAAACGTACCACAAAAATAAATAGCGTCCAGTCTGTGCAATTAAAAGACACAGAAGTAGAAAAAAGTTGGCTGCAGCCCCAGACGTAGTATTTTTACAAAGGAATACAGTAGAAGCTATTTCACTGAGTATACTTGCATTACATCAAAGCAGAATTTTTGCGTATACCTTATCTTCGGTGCAAATGAAGGCTGTCCGAATTATTGCACAAGATTTTTTGCTTAGTACAAATCAGTACCTCGAAACATAAACATTCTACCCTCAATATGCAGCGCACGTGTCTTATCATTTGAACCATTTCCATACACCTTCACAAAATTCCAGAAATACTAAAGGTCTTCATATCATTTTACCCTTTTACCACAACTTACGCAGAGGAGTATTGGAAATTATGCGAAATAACTCTGGGACATGTTAATGTAGCCTGTCGTGTAAAAATAGAGTACGAAATCACAGACCACACCCTTTTTGAGTTATGCCCACAATGTTGTGCGAGAAGACACTGTTTTCGGCTACAATTGCCGAAGTTGCCATATAGCATTCTGCTGTTCTGTTCTTTACTAACTCTATTGCTGAATCAGGTCACAGCACCATGATATATTTACTGGTGCAATTCTTTAATAATTCTGTGAGAATATTCTCCTACCCTAAATTTACCATGTTTGAACAATTGAAGAAACATGAGAAAGGACCGTGAGGGTTTGCAGAAATGTTGCTTTATTAGAATCGTTTATGATCCATATCGGTACGGTCGTTTTGTCATGATCACGCCAGCGTGCATTGAGCATCATTTATCATTTTGTCTACAGCCTATAAATAAAATACAAAAGTGTCGTTCCTTGTGTGTGAGTAGCACAATGGCAGCTGAACCTTTCATATGGTCCTACTAAGCCAAACCTTCCCTTTTCTGCCATAGTGCCATAGGACATGTCAATTTTACACTTGATTTTCGCCCTTTCAGCTTCCTAGAAAGCATAGGGAGGTACACAAGACGAACAGGCGAAGTTTTGAAGTTGTCCTGAGATTTGAGTAAAATTTGATAGGCAATGTTATTATCCTTTACTTGTTTACAAATTTATTACACCTCATTGGTGATAATAATGACGTACTACATAGTAGTTCAGTTCTTATACCTAATACATCATGTCTGAGATGGCTGCCCTGAAAATTAACCAGGTGTAAGCATTGCATGACGTTGGCCGGAAGGCGATTCATTAAAAAATGTGTGCAGAATAAAGAACATACAGGTGTTCAATAGCACAGTCACCGTCAAAAGTTTACGCGGCCGAGATTCTGCGAATAAGTTCATTTTCAACGCAGCTACGCCAGCAGCCAGTAAAAGTATGCAAAACTTTTGTTTACCCTAGACCAGTATACGCTATAAATCCGAATACCACGATGCGTGCCTCAGGCATAGAAATATAATATTTTTTCAGCTTCAGGCGTGCGAAAGCTTTGGACGCTGACTATACGTTCTGAAGGCCAGGCTGCATTTTAGCATATACGTGATGACAAGCGCCGAGCTCTTGATGATGGAATATTAGAGCGTAGAATTGTAGAACTTGTGCAAGCTCAGGTGGCTTCACGACGCAAACCTAGCGATAGAAGCTCAGCATGCTTTTTGTTTATTAACACTGAAGATAAATGAATAGTCAGAGTAAATTAATGTTACTGTCCGTTTCTGGACAGACTCGAGTGTAATGCATACGTTCTATATCACTGAAGGTTCCATGCTAATTCCATACAGGGCATTCATATTCGAATTTTGGCCTGTCTTACGCCTACCGCCTCTTTAGCAATGAGAAGAGGTAGGCAATTGCTTCTTGGGATGTAGCCGAGGCCATGGTAGATGTGATTAGTAATGCGGTATATATGTGAGTAGGCTGACTGGGATTATTACGTGAAGTACGCCAACGTACCTAGGTTAAGTCACGGTGGAAATTACAGAGCCCTTTATTGTATATACATATGTTGAAGTCATGTGAGGGTGTCTCTGCTAAAAATTATGTTTAACATAATGACGACTGAATAGCCTTCTGTTAAGCTGTTGGTAAAAATACTGTGTACGAAGTTCTATTGTGGTTTAAACTGCAACGTTATCAGCGTTTCCAAAAGAAAGTGACTACAAGTCCATCTTTCTCGGGTGTTCATTTCACCTAGGTACCACCACCTGACTCGTGACCTTTATATTTTTAAATCTGCCCCGATGACGTAAGTTACGTTGCGAAAAAAATAAATACCCTTTCTAAAGAATGAACCATCACAGTTTCCCGACAAAGCGCGGTACGTTGGCGCAAGTCGTCATGTGTGATCACGATAAGAACGACAACCCGTCGTTAAAAATTACTTGTCACTCCCCGGTTTTTCTTTTTTGTCAAGGACGCGACTAACCCGTAGAAGGGTAATCCCGACCTTGGCATGGTGCTTGCGGCTTTTCTGGTTCCGGACGAGCGCGTTCTTTGTGTATAATTCAGGCGCCCGGCATCGAAAGGCTTACACCTTTAAACAGCGAAAGGCTTTCACAGTCACTTCGGTAGCTCCACGGAAAGCGCAGACAATCAGTCCACTTTCAGCACAAGCGCTCTGAACCAAGACACATATTTGAGAGAAACGAGATCCTATATTACCCATAGCGAGAAATGTATCCACAAATTACACCTCATTATACCGATGTGTTTATGAGCCGCACTCTGGTGCCTGTATTCCGTATTATGACAAAAAATATAGTTTGTGCAGTGTCAGTAGCCTAAACGTAAAAAAGGAAATTGAAGCCATCACAAAGACTGTCATATGTCATAAATTGCAAGAAAAAAATTGAAACTGTACTTCATAATACTCGCAATGCAAACTTTGATGCATGTGATTCATTTCAATTTCCTATCTGTTCCGACCCGCCGTGGATTCTAAGTGGCTATGGTGTTGGGAATCCCGGCCACGGCGGCCGCATTTTGATGTGGGCGAAATGTGAAAACACCCGTGTACATAGATTTAGGTGCACGGTAAAGAACCCCAGGTGGTCCAAATTATTCCGGAGTCCCTAACTACGGCGTGCCTCATAATCAGATCGTGGTTTTGGCACGTAAAAGCCTATAATTTAATGTAATTTTTTAACCTAGATGTTCCTAATCGTAGTGGTTAAGGGGAAATAAACATGCACTCTTAGCGCACGCAGAAACTACGCCGATTTCTAGCGAGGGGACCCCTTCTAGCATTGACAGTGCAGCATGCTGCCGGCCGAAGTATACGGGCGGTGGGGTGCAACTCGGATGTGGCGGGGGCTGCCGTTGCAACGCGAGGATAATTGGATGTGACGGACGTTCGCACCGAAGATTAAAAAGATTGTTGTATTAAAGCGATAGCTGTGCACTATGACGTAGCCAAATATGGCGGGTTTTAATGGTGGATCATGAACGCTATCACAGAGAAGGTTTACTGCAAAGAGTTATATGGCGGGTAGAGGCGCGGTGCGGTTTAAAGCGATGGCCCTGTGGTGGCCCATGCGCAAAAAAAATTGTACCTTAAGTATCCTTACGTGATTCGAATGCGAAAGCATTATGACTTTTCTTAGTGATTACCAACAAACACTTCTTAAGTATTACAACCTGTTTGCGATCCTTCCTTCGCTTTCTTTTCTCTGCGTTCATTAATCACCAGACCACAACCATTCGGAACTCATCGCCAAGCAGCTACGAGGTAATATGGTGATCCACTTTAATACACCTTAAACAAATTTATTTCATTGTAATTTAGTTTACTTCACCTTAATTCACTTGATTCCACCTTAAGGCACCCTACTCTAACTTGTAATTTTAATTCACTTCACTGTAATTCACCTTAAATCACAAAGCTACCCATAATTACTACTAATTAACGTTGTCATACCATTTACTATCTTCTTTATTACTACTGATTATATTCAAGACGCTGATGACGTCACACTGACTTTTGATACCACTCGTTGTGGACGACGCCGGCTTTTCTACCTCACGGGTGATGTAATGCTTTCGCATTAATGACTACTGTAGACGACAACGGTCCGTCTGCACGGCACAGTGTAAACAGCTTTCGCATTTTCATTGCGATTTGCGGAGCCCCGGTGCGCGGCGTCCCGTCATGCTCAGAGTTGCTGCAGATAGTTCTTGAGCGGCGACGAGGGCGAGAGTGTATACTGATAGAGTGCACGCGATAGGAGTGAGACCGCTGCTCCGGCCTAAGCGGCCAGAAGTGCTTCCTGACGCCGTGGTGGGAACGCGCCTTAGCCGATACGGATGGCACAAGAGCTGAAGCAAGTGGTATACCGGCGTTGTTTCCGCCATGTTCTCTGTTCTGTGCCGAGTAGAACGACTTATATCACTTGTCAAGGCGTGACGACGCTCGGCCAACGGCGGTGCCGGTGGCGCGAGGAAAAGAGAGGCCCTGCGTATACAGGGGCACTATCCCTCACTAGTACACGGGAGCCCAAGCCCAAAGTCCACTTAAGTTTGCTTAAGAGATTTAATAGTGGAGATGTGGTTTATGGTAAATGAAAAAAAAAATCACGATAAGCCAGAGAATGTTGATTCCACTGTCAATCTGCATCAAATCGACCGATTTAACACATGAAAACTTTTCTATAATCGCAATGGAACATTCGCATCACTTATGCTAAAACCCCGCGTTAGATCTCATGTAAAGCTTGCATTGTTGTTGTACTTCCTCTATACTAATTGTTTAATAATAATGTAATAGTAGTAGCAGTAGGGGTAGTAGTAGCAGTAGTAGCACCGATGGGGCTTCAGACCCCCCCCCCCCCCCCCCGAAATTATTTCGTGCTGGCATGCACCGCCGACCAAAACCACCACAGGCGCGGGGAAGCATTCTCGATTGTGTCTACAATGTCTTTTGCACGCATGAAAAGACATTTCAGCACGCACATTGCGAACTCGGGCTGGATTTCGTCGCAACGCCTTTGGCACCTCGACTCATATAACGCAAGGAGCCCCATCGGAGCACAAACTTTCAAGGGTTTTTCGATAGCGAGCGGGCGCGTTGCGGCATCTCGCAGCGGCCGCGGAATCTGCGGAGCGCATGGAATTCAATTCCGAAACTTTATCGGTATAAAGTTCTCATAAACTTATGACGCGAAAGGTGCACTGACATTTCCAAAGGCGTGCTTTAGATTTTCAATTCTGGAACTTTATGGGTTTAATGTTCTTATAAACGTGAGCTAACATGCGCGCACTAGAGCCCTCGTGTCCAAGCCGTTTCAGAAATGGAAGCCCGCGCTCGCAATCTTCCACACACGAAAATACTAAATATGACCGTGACTGCCAGCTGGCAGCTGATAATTTTTTCCAAACATTTTCAGGAAGGGCACCCGATGCGATCAATCAGCTGGACCAGGGCAGGCAAAGTAAAATAAGAGAAAACAGAAGAAAGCTAGCGGCCTATTATTGAGGCGGTTCTTTTATGCGGACGACAAGGTCTGGCTCTCCGTGGCCATTAGGGGCAATGGTCCTATGGATTTAAGCAAATCCCCCCTGAAAATATTGGTATTTTCAGAGCGCTTCTTTATTTGCGAGCTGATTGCGGAGATAAATATCTGAAGAACCATTTGGATGTTGCCCCAGTAATATCTCGCATTTAAGTCCTGACGTACAAAACCAAATTATAGAAATTTGCGGTGAAATTATCAAAGAAAGCCTAGATGCAAAAGTAAATGGTGCAGGCTGCTTCTCCATATTTGCTGACGAAACGATGGATATTGCCGGTATCCAACAGTTTACTGTTTGTGGAAGGTACCTAAACAAGGATGCCAAGGACAGCGAAGGAGTACTTTTAGGGTTTAGCACCGGAATAGATGCCCTGTCTCATTGCGACTGCAGGTTCTATGTAAATGTGTAGAAACGGCTTCAGATTTTAGTCACCCTTCCAGTGACCACTTCAAGCGCAGATAGTATATTTTTAACATGAGATTACTAAAAAACTACTTGTGCTCTACAATGTCTGAGGCATGGTTAGGCAGGCGCTTATATATGTCCACAGAGACGTCGGCATGAACGTGTTCGAAGTCATTGACCGCTTCACTAAACTTCCCCGCCGAAAGTTTATCCTTTAGATAGCGAAGCGGCAAAAACCAATGCAAGTAAAAGTTCTGTTTCTTCAGGTCCATAAACTCGTAATTATGAAAACATATCACTGTTCATGAGCTTCTAAAACCGCAGAAATTTTCGCCGTTTATTCAAACAGTTAGCATCATGATCAATATTATCGTGTGAAAACGAAAATTACGAGGAGATCAATAACCACTTTTTACCGACCTTGTTTATTGAAAGCCTGGCCCTCGCGGCGTTTACCAACAAACACACTCGCATATTGGGTAGTTTAACTTGCCGCATCATCTGTGGCCTTCGTTTGGTCTTTTCTTTCCTTTTTAGCTACCCGCTTTTACTTCTTTTTTGAACCGAAGCGATAGCCTTCCTTAATTTTGGGTGCAGAAAACTTGTCGCCGCTCTGCAGGCAGTTAAATTACACATTTTCGTACTGATTTCTGCATTATTCCTGTATTATCTACCCATATGGCGCTATCGCGACCGCCACATGGCCCAAGTACATATCACCAGTTACTTTCAGACATAGCACAAAAAAGTACGCACAACACACACGAAGACACGACAGACGCGGACGAGCGCTACTACCAACCGTTTATTTCAGTCAACAAACCATCCGATTTATAAGGTGAACCACGTGCACCAGTGTCACGCCCCTTTCCCATGCGAGGTGATAAAAAGAAATCTAAAAATGTTAACAGTACTATCTGTCTCAGGCAACAGAGTTCAAATAGTTCAGTTCGGCACTGTGCAAAATAATTTATGCTTCGCTTAAACAAATATCTGAGTTCTTGTGGATGTAGAATGCTTCTAGAGCCACTCGAGCCGTGTAGTTTGTTGATTTGCCTAAGATAGTGGTCTCATAAAACCGTGCCTCGCAACCACACGCAATGATGTGGGCAACCAAATGTGCATACCTGTCCTCTTTTTTCTTAACTTTTAGCGCATGCTCCCTGAGCCGGTCGTTTATGCACCATTCGGTTTGGCCGATGTACACCTTCCCGCACAACAAGGGGACGGAGTATACCACTCCTGTCGCACACCCCCCGAAGCGGTTATCATGACTGGTTTAGCAACCTCCTTTCCTGTCACCGCAAATTCGAGAGCAGAGCCTGGATAGCTTATTAGGAGCCGTGAAGACCACAAGAATACGATGCCTGTTCGCGACCTTCTTCAGGTTGTGCGAGACCTGATGCATATAAGGCATGTATACGAGTCTCGCCATCCATCGCTGGGTCTCAGCCCTTTCTGCTCCAGCTCTGTTCTTTACCCTCTGCAGGATAGACTCGGCCACCACAACAACAAGCAGCTCAGGGAATCCCGTTGCGAATAGGCGACCAATCTGATTGTCAAAGCTATGCTGCATTGAATGCGGGCGTGGCTTACGGAGCGCAGCATCCAGACTATTTAATGCGGTGCCCCTTTTTACTACTTTAGAGTGGCCAGAGTCAAAAGCCAGGAGACACTTCTTAACCCGTGGGAGGTACTCTCAGGAAACATGGCCTACACTAAATTTTAGCCTGAGATCCAGGAATTGTAACCCCTCAGTTCCAAGAAATTCATGAGTGAAACTCAAACCCTGCCCCAGCTTGAATAAAAACATATAAAAATACTCCCAGGGGCAGTGAAGCCGTCCTCTTTCTTTAAAAGAATGAAAAAGTCATCGACGTACCGAAACACTTTGAATACCTTCCCTCCATTATAAGCCAAATCGAGTGCACTGTCAATATCAGCTAAAGATATGTCGCATATAATCGGAGCCACGCATGACCCAATACACACTCCTCTACGTTGCAGAAACGGCTGCTCGTTAAAAACACTAAATGTTACACTAAGATAAAAGTCTAAAAGCGTTAAATTATGAACCGACAAGCAAGCGGAGTTTTGGAAATCGCATTCGCCACTCTGTTCAACGCACTTCCTAACAGCAACTAAAAGCTTATCTTGAGGTACTGAATAAAACAAGTCCTCAACGTCGACAGACAAGCCATAATCTATACTCTCGTTGTGTTTCACATATTCAGTGACTTCTTCAGATTTCCTCACGCGGAAAGGATCAACAACCGTGAGTCACTTAAGGCTCTTCAGTAAAGACTGACTAACATTCTTTTGCCAAGCGCCCCCTTCGCTCACAATGGTTCTGAAAGGGACATCTACCTTATGTGTTTTTGTAGAAAACCTTCAGACTGTTCCCCTTACTATTTCTAATAGCACTAGCAAGATCATTCAATTCCACGCCCTTACAAAATTTGATGAACTTAGTCTTAACCCTCACTGCACTTTTCTAAACAGCCACAAAGTTCTTGTCCACTGCCGCTTGGGCTTTTTCATTGAACATGCCTTTCGGTATAACAGCAAATCGACCTTCCTTGTCAGCTTCTAGGAGAAGCAAACTGTTCTGCCAAACTGAAAGTAACTATGTTAGACCAACTAGCCCAACAGGCGGTCCTTCCGGAACACATCACGATTTCTGCGATCATAGTTGTGTTCTTGCCTGGATCGTCTGTCTTTCTATGCGTAAACCTACTATGTGTGACTGCGCAACTTGTTCATTTGTCTAGTTTGACGCATTACATAGAGTGACGTTTGCTTAAATACGTAGATTTATTGGATACTTATACATATCTTTAAACATCTTGCTGCGAGGCTTTGTGTATACAAACAGTGCATTTTGTTACCAGTGACACTTTTGTGCCCTTTATGAACTTGTAACTTGGCACTTGTATATTCCATTCTATTTTCGCATTTCTAATGTACGTCTTGCAGAACTCCTGCTTCTTATATGTACTCACTGTTGCGACTATAGAGTGTTTTAGCTGAGCGCTTGCTATCCGCTCCGCTCAGAGCGGCATATGCTAGCAAATGCCACACAACCGCTTGCGCCAAATGCCATTGCGCTTGCGCACAACGCTCATACCGTCAGCGGAACGAAGACCGCATCCCTCGCTACGCTACAAAGTCCACAGAGCGGAGCGTGACAGCGTGTCTACTTGGGCTCTTCGTCGTTTTGCAGCCGAGTTGATAACGCGTCGCTCGCGTCTCGGCAAAACGCGCTTATCAAATGTGAAATCTACGCAGTTCCCTGCAGTACCTCAGAACGTGAAGTCTGAGCGGAGCGGAGCGTAAGCGGTGCTCTGCTAAAACTGTCTTATATTATCGGTGTAATTACATTACACGACCGGTAACAACTGCTCATGCGCAATCTATTGCAACGAAGGACAGCGCCATTGAGGTTTTTCCCTGGCCGTTGCATATCTACAGTCACGAGCAAAAGTTTGTGGACAAAAGGTATGGTATGATGGTATGATAAAACTTTATTACGGTCCCTCGGAACGCGCGTCAGCACGTAGCGGGTCGCTCCAACGTCAGTGCAGAAAGGCCGAGCCTCTCTGCTGCCACGATTTTATTTTTTTTTCCTTCGCAGCCTGGGCATTCCGGCTGAAATCAAGAGCGCAAGCCTACGTGCGCGTGTTGGACCAATACAACGTATTAAGCCAATTCGGGGCCGCGCAACTGCGCTTGAATATATTAAAATTTTTTGCTGATGCCATGGTCTCCAAACTTCTGCTCGCGACTGTACAAAAAAGTAAACAAGGTTCTTGAATGTCACAGATTTATGAAAATACTTGTGCTCAACTTGTTCTTTTCATGGCTTTTACGTTTTTCACACCAGCTGTATGCACTGCTTTGCTGGTTTCGAACTGATTTAGTTCTAAAGTTCGTGTGATATTTTCTGTACTTATTAAATAGACAAAAAAAAACGCCGAAGCATTGACATCATTGTGGCATGTTATTTATGCCACAATTTTTGGGACATACGAATATATTCTTATGTGAAAAAATACATATTTTACTTGACAGTTCATTAGCATTCAGTATATAGTTCGTTTGCATCCTCTAATATACAATGACATTGGCAATGGCAATGCAGGTATTATTGATGTATTTGATCCCTCGACAAATTCTATAAGGAGGAGGCCGCGCTGCAACGTGAGCCCCCCCTCTCCGAACAAAATTTCTGGCTATGCCATTGTGCAGTGAAAAAGGTCTTTGAACACTGACCAGATACAGATGATTTTCGGCATTTACACCCGTCGCTTACCAAGAGCCGCTCTTTCAAGATTCTGCACCCGTTTTCTCGAAGCGGGGCTGAGCCTCTAAACGCCTATCAATAGCGGCAAAACTGCTGATTCACAGTAGACTAGCTGGCCGCTCGTCTTATACGCGCGGCGGTTATCAGATAAGCCATTCCTGACTCGCGCTCGCCCATGCTCGACGGTGAAAGCTGTTGGCGTGGTCCTTTTTTTTTCTTTGTTCTTTTATTGTTGAAACGTGTATTCTGTGATCGTCCAGTACACTTCGTGCGTCATCGCGCGAATTTCGAATCTTAAAGGTCCGTACGCCACGTGGTGTAAAAGCTGTGAACTAAAGGCGATGTCCGGAATTGCTGGGGTTGTCTATAATAGGCGCACAAACCAAGGAAGCGTTGGACAGCCTTCTTGTCTGTTGGTGGTGAAAACTCGGCGACGGCAGCTAACTTGTCGGGGTCTGGTCGGACGCCTTTAGGACCAACGACATGGCCAAGAAATTTGAGCTCTTGGAACCCGAAGTAGCATTTCTCAGGCTTGATGGTGAGCTCGGCAGTACGGATCGCAGCGAGGACGCTCTCGAGTCGTGCGAGATGTTCGTCAAACGTGCTCGAAAACACGACGACGTCATCCAAGTATACGAGGCAGGTTTGCCATTTGAGTTCAGCAAGCACGGTATCCATCATCCGCTGAAAGGTCGCAGGTGTGGAACAGAGACCGAAGGGGAGAACTTTGAACTCATAAAGCCCGTCAGGTGTCACAAACGCTGTTTTTTCACGATCCTGTTCATCAACTTCGATTTGCCAATACCCGGATTTAAGATCCAATGAAGAAAAAAACTTGGCATGTTGTAGACGATCCAATGCGTCGTCGATGCGTGGCAATGGATAAACATCGCGCTTGGTGACACGGTTCAACTTTCTGTAATCTACACAGAAACGTAGTGTGTTGTCTTTCTTTCTGACTAACACTACAGGGGAGGCCCACGGGCTTGTGGACGGCTGAATCACGTCGTCTTGGAGCAGCTCTTTCACCTGCTGCTTGATCGCTTCCCTTTCCACTGGTGACACTCTGTAAGGATGCTGGCGAACAGGACGTGCGGATTCGTCCATAATAATGCGGTGCTTTGTGATGGACGTGCGCCGTACTTTATACGACGTTGAAGAACACTCGGCAAATTCATTCACGAGACTCAGTAGACGGTCTTTCTGATGGTCTGGCAGAGCAGCGTTAACGTGAATCCTTTCTTTTAGGCTGGGTAACTCAGATTGTTGAGACGATGCGATTTCCAATGTGCCAATGTCAGTAACATCAATGATTTCGCGAAGAAATGCGATTGTCGTTCCTCGTGGTACATGCCGATACTCGTTGCTAAAGTTTGTTAGCAACACGACTGAACATCTGTTTCGCACCTGAAGAAGCCCTCTGGCTATGCAAATGTCGCACTCAAGAAGCAGGGGGATGTTTGCCTCAGCAATTCCTTCGGCGTCGTCCTCCATGTCGCATCGGACAAGAATAAGCACGCTGCTCTTGGGTGGCAACGTGACGTGATCGTTGGCAACGTGAACAGGGTAAACAGACTTCGGATCCTCGGCTTACACTTACAAAAGGACGGGGGCGGAGGATACGCCATACAGAAGCTACAACACACGACCACGCAGATCTTGCGCATGGTTCAACGAATTACTAGCAGGAAGAGGGGACTCAAGGAACAGGACCTTATTCGATTAGTGCAGGCTCTGATTGTGAGCCGCATTGCATACTCGGCACCATATTTAAATTTAAGGAACGCGGAAGTGGAGGCACTCGACCGGCTGATACGCAAGGCGTATAAGCAAGCGCTCGGACTCCCACCCGGAACGGCTACTTTTCACCTCGAGGAGACAGGGGTGTACAACAACGCACGGGAAATCATAGAGGCCCACTTGGTAAGCCAGAAGGAAAGACTACTACGCACAATAGCGGGACGCTGCGTCTTGGAACGTCTTGGATATTCCGTACGGTAGACCAGTGCCCTGACCCAAAATCCCAACACGAATACAAGAAACTATGTACGTCTCACCGATTCCCAGGAACATGCACCCAAACTTCCACATCGGACGGAGACAAGCCCGAGCACAGGCGCTCGCGAGAAAGTATGAAAACCACCCCAATGTCTTGTACGTAACGCGGCCAGCACCGCAAGAAGCACCGCATTCGTCACCAGCGTAGTCGACAATCACGGGACCGAAATAAATTCATCGTCGGTTTCCAGAGTGAGCGCTGCGGAGGCAGAGGAACTAGCGATAGCGTTAGCCATCACGACGAGACCGCAGTGGGATTGCGTCATAGTTCTGACGGACTCTCAGACGGCATGCAGAAATTACTCCAGGGCCAAAATTTCCAGGGCTGCACACCGCATTCTGAATGGAGCGCACCAGCTGCCACCATACATACAAATCGTGTGGACTCCGGGGCATGAGTCCTTACGCGGCAATCAGCAGGCACACGCCTACGCCCGAGCGCATGCACACCGGGAGCCGCGAGATGACCGCGCCGAGCAGTTCCAACCAGAGCCCATACCATTAACCTACACTCACATCCTACAACACTATCGCCTTTCACGAAGAACACTACCCCCACCCCATAACTCTCTGACGCGAGAGGAGGCCGTAATATGGCGAAAATCCAAACACATATCCACATTTGAGTCTTTACCACGCCATACACCCTGCGCTGTATTCCTATAAATGTCCACACTGTGATCAATGTGCAACACTTTACCACATGGTATGGGCTTGCGCAAACACACCACAGCTAGCACCCATAACACACCACACGGCAATGGGAGGCAGCGCTGTCCAGCTCCGACTCGAAGGACCAGCTCAACCTGGTCAACCGAGCGAGAAGGGCAGCTAAGGCCGCTGGACTCTTGGACTGAGGGGACTACCCACTGCAGAGCGGGGGAGCTACCTACGCTCGTGTGCTCTTTTTATTAAAGTTTATTCTCTCTCTCTCTCTCTCGGCAACGTGAAGCGCGATGTCACGGTCGTTGTCATTACTGTTTGCTATGGCTTGTGTAGTAGCAAAGCTGACTCTAGACTCTTGCAGGTCGATGATGGCCCCGTTCGCCTGAAGGAAATCCATGCCGAGTACAAGGTCCTTTGAACATTCAGGAAGAATGACGAAGTCGCCGATGTACGTGAAACCGCGAATGTTGACTCGTGCCGTGCACCGGCCCATTGGATTTCTGAGGTGCCCTCCTGCAGCACGAATCTGAGTTCCGGCCCATTTCGTCGAAACTTTGTTCAGTATACGCGCGAGATTCTGGCTCATAACAGACGTATCCGCACCCGTGTCGATCAACGCCGTGACTTCGTGGTCATCTATGGTAACTGGTACGTCGCAAGATACTGACACCAAACTGCACTGATTTCTCTGCGTCTCAATTGCGTCATATCGCGGTCGTCGTAGTGGAGGATCATCAGCGTTCGCAACATCAGCGACATCACCTCCGCAGGTCGCTGGACTCAGTTTTCCCGGGAAGCAGGGCTGGGTGAGCGACGCCTTGTAGCACTCGGCGTGAAGAGGGGGCTGGAATACCTGTGTCGGGCGGGTGATGGTGACCGGGTGTCACGGAATCGTGGGGCAAACGAGGTCCTGGCGTCCGCGAGGTAGGCTTCAATCTCCAGGGGGCGTTCGCCATTGCGCGGGCACGGCACATTCAGTGAAAATCCACGGAGCCCAGCTCGGCGGTAAGGACATGCCCTGTAGAGGTAATCGGCTTCACCGCAATGAAAACACAAGGGCCTCCTGTCTGCAGTGCGCCATACGTCGCGATTGCGGGGTGGTCGTGCTTCAGCCATGAATGGCGTGCGGCGAGGCCTGAAGTCGCCAGTTGCTTGTTCCACGGCGCGCACACCATGAAAGTCCGGGACGTCGCTCATACCGTGAAAAGTCGGGGACAACGAACTTCGCGCAACTTCCGCATACGACATGCGAGGCCGTGGCTGCCGTGTCTCGGGCTGTGGTGTCTCGCTTCGCTCGGGGACTTGGACTGCCTGCCTGATTTCCTCCCGGACGACCTCAGTCAGAGCGAGTCGCGGTACCGATGCCGGAGCCACCTGAAGCTTTTGGAGCTCTTCTCGAACAACAAGCCTAATGAGCTCCCGCAAGGCGTCGGTATTGTCAAACGGTATAGCGAGAGGGTCACGCGATAGGGTCGGCACGTCGTGGTTGAACAGCCTTGTTCGCTGCTGCAGTGCCTTTTCCATTGATATGGCTTCCGCGAGAAGCTCTGCAACGGTCTTTGGTGGATTGCGTATTAGGCCACCGAATAACTCTTGCTTGACACCGCGCATCAAGTGCCTTAGCTTCTTTTCTTCCGGCATGGACGGATCCGCGCGTCGGAAAAGTCGGTACATATCTTCGACAAACATTGCGACGCTTTCGTTCGGCCGCTGTACTCTCGCCTGAATTGCAGATTCAGCTCGCTCCTTGCGATCGGGGCTGGCATATGTGCTGATTAGCTGCCGTCGGAATTCGTCCCATGTTGATAAGACCGCCTCACGCTTCTCAAACCACGTCCGCGCATAGTCCTCGAGGGCAAAGTGGGCATTGCGTAGCTTGCGCTCCGGAGTCCAGCCGTTGAATTCTGCGACACGCTCGAAGTGATCGAGCCAGTCCTCAACATCCTCGAAGGTGTCCCCATGGAAGGATTTGAGGATTAGTGGCTGGTTAAGGACGACCGCGGTCGGTGCGGTTGAGGAAGAAGATGGAACTGAAGTACTCATCCTCCTGACTCTGTTGGGTAGAGGCTCGTACTCAGGTGGCAGTCCTTGAAGTCGACGGCTTGTCCGTACGTGAACAGGAGTCAGCTCGGCCGGACTTCGTACTGGGCTTGTAGACAAGGTTCGATCTGGAAGCGGTAGCATGTACCCCGCACCTCCTCCAGAAAAATGTAACGTAGATCGTTGTAACATAGAAGCTTCTCTTTAAAAGCGGACCAGAAGAAAAGCGTGCAGCCTACGCGCTTCGTCGTCTTTCATGGCGCCGACCTTTGCGCGCGCTATCCCGCGGTGCGGGAGCCCCACATCCTTGTGTCAATATTAATCTTCAACCTCACTCCTACACTTTCTCGGTTATGGTCCTCAATCATTTGTTGTAATTCGTCCCCATTGCTGCTGAATACGACAATTTCATCTGGAAACCGAAGGTTTCTGAGATATTCGCCATCGATCCTTACTTCTAAGCCTTCCCAGTCTAATAGCTTGAATATTTTTTCTAAGCAAGCAGTGAATAGCATGGGAGAGATTGTCTCCCCTGGTCTGACCCCTTTTTACAGCGTAAGCCGTTATGGGCTCATTTCAATAGCCGTTTCTGGTCGTGATGATGCTGCCGCCGGCGCCCGCCGCGTAACCGCTATAGCCGGAAACGCGAAATAAGTACCCGATTCTCGCCGAAATCGAACCCGCGCCTGCTGCGTGGAAGCCGGTACTCTACCACTGAGCCAGGCAAGCGCTTGCTGTCGGGCCGCAGAAAATACCCATATATAAGGCAAGCATGCAGGAGGAGGTGACTCGAGCCTCCGCCAGTATGGTGGCGCCATCTAGGTAAGAGGCCTGCAAGCGCAGCGTCCACAGGCGCAGACGACGATATGCGATTTAGACGAGGCGCGCAATCAAAGCGCTCCCGAGCTGCGAGCCTCCGAAAGTATGGTGGCGCCATCTAGTTAAGGTGCCTGCAAAGGACGCGCGCCCGACATGTAAGTTGCAGTTCTAAGGCTTTATCGGGCTCAGCAGACTGCTGTGAAGAGAGTATTGCTACACGCGTGTGGTATTTGATTATTTGAACGAGGCGCGCGGGCGCCATCACTCGAGAAAAGAGGCAGAACGAGCTGGGCTCGCGCGGTGAATCTAACCGGTCAGCGCTGCAACCGCTGTTGCAAATAAACCCTGTAAATAGTTGCTCCTCTTACTGACTCGTCCTTCATGTAACATTGTGGTGGAGGTGGAACGTTCCCCGTCCTCGCCACGAAGCTCCGCAGCGGCCGCACCGTCGTATTCTCAGCCATGGCTTCCGATGGAACCACCCCGCCGCCACCTACATCTGCGGCGCAATCCACAACATACCTTACGGTTCCTAGTCTCCGTGATCCTGGGACATTCTCCGCCCAAAATGGCGTTGACGTCGGCGACTGGCTCAGCATGTATGAGCGTGTTAGCCGAAGCCACCACTGGGACCCTACCATCATGCTTGCCAGTGTGATCTTTTATCTGGGCGGGACACCGCGTGTCTAGTTTCGCACCCATGAGGTAGAGCTCTCCAGCTGGGACATTTTCAAAGAGAGGCTTCGCGACCTATTTGGCAACCCGTCAGGTCACCAACAGGCTGCGCGAAAAGAGCTTGCTACCCGTGTCCAGTCGTCGACCGAATCATATGTCTCCTACATACAGGAAGGGCTCTCGCTGTGCTGGAAAGTCGACGAGCACATGACCGAGGTTGACAAGGTGGGCCATCTCCTAAAAGGCATCGCGGAAGACGTCTTCATTTTGCTCATCTATAACAACGTTTCTACTGTCGACGCCATCGTCAAAGAATGCCGCCGCTTCCAGGTAGCCAAAAGCCGCCGCGTCATCCCACAATTTTCCCGGCTCCCAAACACCCCTGCCACGTCCTCTTGATGCGCTCTTACCGTCACACGTCCATTTCAAGAGAACATCACGCGCATCGTTCGCCGTGAGATTGAAGCGGCGAGTCCGGCCCCCCTTCATCCGCGGCCTCTAGATGGTATACCTTTTACCAAGCGGCCCCCACTATTTACGTTATTCAGGCAGTAGTGCGGCAAGAAATTGCAAACCTTGGCATCCCTACCGCTTGCTCTGTCTCCAGACCTGATTTGGCACCCATTCCCAAGTCCACAACCTGTAATCACCAATATTTCCCTCCCAGAACACACAATCCTGCTGAATGGCGAACCCCAGACGACAAACCGATCTGCTTCCGCTGCCACCGAGTTGGTCATGTATCCCGCCACTGCCGCACCATCTGGATGCCGCCGTACTGGAGCTCATTCCCTGCTCCTCGCCCATACGCCGACGCTCGCCGTTACTCACCTCACTGTCTGTACCCTACTGCTGATGCCCCTGACAGCCGCTCCTCCGGGCGATCGCTGTCGCCTCAACGCTGTCGCTCCCCGTCACCCCAACCTCGCCGCTTTTCCTCGCCCAACCGCCGGACGGAAAACTAGGCCATGCAGCTCTTGGAGGTAGCGCTGCATTCACGTTCGTCCTGTCCAAATCCTCCGTTGACGCTCCTCACGAACACGAACCTAATTGAAGTAGGCGTAGATGGTGTCCCGTTAACGGCATTGATTGATACTGGAGCCCAAGTGTCCATAGTGAGCGCTAACCTATGTCGTCGCCTCAAAAAAGTCCTTACGCCTGCCGTCACTCGAGCCATACGCGTCGCCAATGGCGCCACTGTTGCTGTCAGGGGTATGTGCACTGCTGGCATTGAAATTGCTGGCCGCCAAGTTCCAGTCCTGTTCACCATGCTGACCAGTTGCCCTCATGACTTAATCTTCGGGCTCGACTTTCTGACGACGCATTTTGCCCTCATCGACTGTTCCACCGGTGCGGTGTGCCTCGAGCTTCCTGTTCTTTCAGACGTTGTTCTCAACAACCGCACACCCTCTGCACTACAACGTTTGTTCGTTTACCTCCAAAAGCCCTAACCTTCGTCGAATTGGCCTCAACGGCAACGGTGCCTGATGGCGACAATGTCGTCGCACCTATTCGTGATGTCCTCCTGGCGCGTGACATCTCTGTGCCACACTCCATCGTTACCCTTGCCACTAATCGGATGTGTCTCCCCGTTATCAATTTTGGCTTGACGAAGCAAGTGTTACCTGAAGCAATAGCGGTGGCCACGCTCCGGTCAGTGACAGACGACCACGTCACTGCTTTTCCAGCTGACGCGTCTCCAGATCCTCCTGATTTCCCGCAGGTTGCCTTGAACCTCGACGGCTCATTACGTCCCATTATCGCTCCGGACCTCGCACCTGACCAAGCAGCCACCCTACATCGCCTTTTGCTTTCCTACCACGACTTATTTGACACTGACTGACAATCGACCACTTGGTCAGACGTCCCTTGTTAAGCATCGGATAAACACTGGTGATGCTGCTCTCATTCACCGCCGTCCGTATCGCGTGTCCATAGCAGAGCGGCAAGTTATTCAGCAGGAAGTAAACAAGATGCTCACCAAAGGCATTGTTGAGCCCTCGTCGAGTCCTTGGGTCGTGCTCGTCAAAAAGAAAGATGGCACGAGATGGCGCTTCTGCGTTGATTACCGCCACCTAAACCGCATCACTAAAAAGGACGTTTACCCTTTACCACGAATCGACGACGCTCTTAATTGTCTTCACGGTGCCAGATACTTTTCGTCCATCGACCTTCGATCTAGTTATTCGCAGATTTCCGTCGATGAGCAAGACCAAGAAAAGACAGCTTTCCTCACTCCAGATGGCCTCTACCAATTTAAGGTTATGGCCGTTCGGTTTATGCAGTGCCCCACCGCCATGTTCGAACGGATGATGGACTCTCCGCTTCAAGGATTCAAATGGTCAACTTGCCTTTGTTACCTCGACGACGTCCTTGTGTTTTCTCCTACATTTGAAACGCACCTTGAGCGCCTAAGCCGCAGCTCGCCGTCGACGGCAGGGCGGACATTTCAGATCGTTCTCGTCAAAACGAAGCGAACAGACTGCCGCGAAGACCGTGCTGTGCGGAAGTGCCTAAATGGGAGCTACTCTTGAGCCGCTCCACCAGCTTACGCTGTGACTGTGCTGCATGTCCCGCGCAGGCCTGTGACTTTTTCATAGGTAACTTTCTACTTTTCTTGTGGAGAACCAAGGTAGCTGTGGAGTCCTTGTAGATATTTGCCAAGATATACACGTATGCCTCCTGTAATCCTTGATTACGCAATGTGTCTATGACTGCTGGTATCTCTACTGAATCAAATACATTTTCATAATCTATGAAAGTCATTAGAGAGGTTGATTGTACTCAGCAGATTTCTTGATTACCTTATTGACGACATGAATATGATTCTTTGTAGAATATCCCTTCCTGAAGCCAGCCTGTTCACTTGGTTGACTGAAGTCAAGTGTTGCCCTGATTCTATTGGAAATTATCTTGGTGAATATTTTATACAATACTGAAAGCAAGCTAATGGGTCTATGATTCTTCACTTCTTTAACGTGTCCCTTCTTATGGACTAGTATAATGTTGGTGTTCTTCCAGCTCTCTGGTACACTTGAAGTCGTGATCGATTGCGTATAAAGGGCTGCAAGCTTTTCAAGCATGAGATCTCCTCCATCATTGATTAAATCAACTTTTATTCCATCTTCTCCAGCAGCTTTCCCCCTGGTCATGTCTTTCAAGGCCCTTCTAACTACATCGCTAGTTATAGAAGGAGCCTCTGTGTCCTGTGCATCACTCCTGCGAAAGAAAGTAGCTTGGCTGCTCTGGGCACTGTACACGTCAGTATAGAATTCTTCCGCTGCTTTTACTATGTCATCAAAATTGCTGATGATATTACCCTGCTTATTTTTCAGTGCATACATTTGGCGTGTCCTGTGCCAAGTTTTCTTCTCACTGATTTCATGCTGCGTCCATATTTTACTGCTTCCTCAATCTTTCCTACGTTGTAGTTTCGAATATCCCTTACTTTCTTCTTGTTGATCAATTTTGAAAGTTCAGCGATTTCTATCTGATCTCTTGAGTTGGACACTTTCATGTTTTGCCGTTTCTTTATTAGGTCCTTTGTTACTTGGCACAACTTACCTACTGGTTGCCTTGGTGCCTTACCTCCCCCTTCAATAGCTGCTTCTGAGATCCGCCTAGTTACAGTTTCATTCATTACCTCTTTGTTGTCTTCATCTTCCTGTTCTAAAGCTGCATATTTGTTTGCCAGCATCAGCCTGGATTGGTCTGCTTTTACCCTTACTGCGTTTAGGTTGGCCTGTTTCTTCTTGACTAATTTTATTCTTTCTGTCTTCAAATTAAGGGAAATCCTAGACCTCACTAACCTATGGTCACTGCACTTTACCCTACTTAACACTTCTACATCCTGCACTATGCTGGGATCAGCAGAGAGTATGAAATCTATTTCATTTCTTGTTTCTCCATTAGAGCTTTTCCAGGTCCACTTTCTGTTGTAGCGCTTCCTGAAGAAGGTATTCATAATTCGGAGCCTATTCGTTTTCGCGAATTCTACCAACATCTCTCCTCTAGTGTTCCTAGAATCGATGCCGTAGTTGCTAACTGCTTGCTCACCAGCCTGCTTTTTCCCCACTTTTGCATTGAAGTCGCCCATGACTACAGTATACTGAGTTTGCACATTTATCATTGCTAATTCAACATCTTCATAAAACTGTTCTATTTCTTCATCATCGTGACTGGAGGTTGGGGCGTAGGCTTGTACTACTTTCTTTCTATACCTCCTATTCAGCTTTATTACGGCGACTGCTACCCTCACATTAATGCTGTAGAATTCGTCGATGTTGCCCGCTATGACCTTATGGACTAGAAATACCACTCCGAATTCTCACTTATCTGGAAGACCTCCGTAGCAGAGGACGTGGGAGTTAGTCAGTACTTTATAAGCCTCTCCAGTTCTTCTAACCTCTCTAAGGCCAACAATATCTCAGGTAATACCTGATAATTCTTCAAATAGCCCAGCTACGCTAGCCTCACTTGAGAGGGTGCGCGTTTTGACCGTTGCCAGGTTCAGTTCATCACATATCTACAATCACATATATACATTTAAATGCTGCCTGTACGTGACTAGAAGTTGGAAACCTTAGCCACGTATAAGGCTTTGGAGCACTTAAGGAATCATTACAAAGTAAATATTTCGTTCATGCACATTTTCCGTCGAAAGAACATTGGCCATAGTGTCCATGCTTTCCCTCTCTTTTTCCGCTCAATGGGATCTCGCTGGTATTTACAGTTGTGTCCATGGCAGCGGAATAAATTTTGCGTTATTCCTAAAACACAGCTGCAATGCTCTAGATCAGTTGCATACGTAATATACTGCGAGTACCTAAATTAGTCTACAAATCTTGAACATCGCCTACTCATCGCCCGCAACCTTCCTCCAATTAAAAAATAATATAACCTAACTGACTTGTTTAGATTGTCTTTCGAATACCCGGAAAACCTACTACGAACCCTGACGCATAAGAAAAAAAAAAGACAAAGATTCAGTAACAACTTGCAACGCTTACTATTGGGCCAGGAACGCTGAAGTTGTGCCACACAATACACGAAGGAGGACAAAGTATAAACTTGGTGTAACGTATGGTTATCTCGGAACGCTGAGCAGCATATATATATATATATATATATATATATATATATATATCTGAGAACTTCAGCATGACACTTTCGAATACTTCTTGCAGATGTTTTCTTTTTGTTTGTATGCGTGCGTGAGAACAGATACACACAAATATAACTTCTCACAGAGATTTGAAATAGCATTCCCCCCACACTAACTAAAATTCGTCTCGATAGCTTTTGTCGTTCTGCCGTGGCAACGAGCTAAATTCTGGGCCGCTCGTAATTTACAGTTATCTCACTCTTTTTTTACTTGTACAGGGTGCTTTTTATTTTTTTAAAATACGCAAGCATTTCTATTTCTATGCCTACCTAACGAGAACCCTGTCCGTCCATCACGTAAGACGCATGCAATGGCTCATACCCCCGTAAGGTTGAGGCTACAAGCGCTCAGCAAAGTGAAACGAACAGTGCATACATTCATTGAACAGCATACGTTTCAATAAGAACAAGCTGAAAAAAAAGCATCCGGAGCATCAATAAAGCATTGCATGACCTCCTCAACAGTTGTAGTGGGGGTTTTCCAACAGCTTCGCTGCACATTCACTTTCGGAGGTTGATAACGTACTGTAGTGGACAGTGTGCTTCGCGTCCGCAAAAGAATAAAAGCTCGACATCATGGCCGTAACATCAAGCCATGTTTTGAGGCGACAACGACAACAACAACAACATCAGCTGTCCACCCATTTCTTGGCCAATCCCCCACCGTTGGTAGGAGCCACATGCGTGATAGGCTACAACAACAACAACACCAAGAACAACAGCTTAGTTGCCCGTCGAATAAATGTTTGCTTGTTCCGAGTCTTGTGTTCTCAAAAGTTGGTGACCTCGGACGGTTCCCGCATCGCAACTATTCGTCCCGCCGCTTCTCTTCGACGCCATGGAATCGAACTCCCAAGACAATGCCACACCTTCCATCGCCACACTGAAGCTTCCCCAGTTCTGGCCCGCAGATAATGAGCTCTGGTTTCTCCACATCGAAGCACAGTTCCGCCGGCACCGCATCGCATCGCAGACGGCCAAGTACGACTATGTCGTGAGTGCGCTCAGCCCGACCACCACAGCTTTGATCCGCTCACTCCCCCACCCGACAACCCCTACGACATCCTGAAACGGGAGTTACTACGACGCACGACCGACTCCGAGTCGCGACGCATTCAACAGCTTGTATCATCGGAGGAACTTGGCCACTCAAAGCCGACCGAGCTGCTTCGTCACATGACCCTGCTACTCGGAGGCAATTCATCTTCAACGGACTCAAAAATCGTCCGCGAGCTCTTCCTTCAGTGTCTACCGAATCAGCTACGGATGATTTTGTGTGCCTCACCTGCGGCAACGTCCATTGAAGACTTAGCAACAACGGCAGACCAGATCATGGATACTTCCCATCCTTTCGTATCTGCCATCGACCGTCCTCAGGCACCAGTCTCGAGTCCGTTACAGTTAGAGCAGCGCTTGGACGCACTCAGCGCCTCAAACGCACAGCTTGCTTCGCAAGTGCATTAACTAACTATTGAGTTAGCTACCTTGCGTTTCTCTGCGGGTAGAGACCAGTAGCGTCATCGCACGCCCAACCAAAGCAACTCCCGCTATTCCACTGCCGCTATTTGTTGGTACCACGCCCGATACGCACTCATGCACGGCAGTGCCGTCCACCGTGTAACTTTTCGGGAAACGGTCGGGCCAGTCACTGATGACGGTAAGTGCTACCGGCCCTACGTCAAGCCGTCTTTTCGATGTCACCGACCACGTAACGAAGGTTCGCTACCTTGTAAACACTGGCGCAGAAATTTGTGTGCTTCCGCCTAACTTTGACGACCGAAGACGACATCGCCACGACACGTCCTTTCTCACTGCGGTCAACGGTTCTAATATTAGAACGTATGGCCAGAAATCAGTGACTCTTCATCTCGTACTGCAGTGTCCCTTTCGATGGCTATTCACCGTCGCTGACGTCCGCGGCCCCATCATCGGTGCCGATTTTTTTTTTTTTTTGATGTTCAACTTGATTGTCGACTTACGCCTATGCCGCCTGCTGGATTCCACGAGAAACCTGTCGGTACAAGGCATCATCACAACCGCACCCCCCTTGCGTCTCCTACAAGCACAGACCCAGGTATCGACACCTTGGTCCACCATCCCACAAGAATATCCAGAGTTATTTCAAGCCCCCTCACCTGATCGCCCAATCCTGCACAAGGTCACGTACCACATTGTCACGAAAAGACCACCAGCATATGCCCGACCCCACCGCTTAGCACCTGACCGTCTGAAAATTGCCAAACAGGAATTAGATCACATGCTCGAGTTGGGTTTCGTTCGGCCTTCTGCTAGCCCTTGGGCGTCCGCTTTGCACATGGTTCCAAAGAAGACAGGTGATTGGAGGCCATGCAGAGATTACCGCGCGTTAAACAAAGTGACGATTCCCGACCGGTATCCTATTCCTCATATTCACGACTTCACCGCTTCGCTTCACGATTGATGCATATTCAGCAAAGTGGATCTAGTTAAAGCTTACCATCACATTCCTGTGGAGCCTTCCGACATTCCTAAAACCGCAATCATCACACCATTCGGCATGTTTGAATACGTCCGCATGCCCTTCGGTCTCCGAAGTGCTGCTCAAACATTTAAGCGGTTCGTTGACCAAGTGCTACGTGGGCTAACTTGTTGTTTCGTCTATTTAGACGACATTCTCGTTTTCAGCCGATCTGCTGCGGAACATGCATCGGTCCTGCCTAAGGTCTTCGAACGTCTCCGTCAATACGGCCTCGTTATCAACGTCTCGAAGAGAGAGTTTGGCGTCAATTCCCTCGATTTCCTCGGGCACCGAGTTGATCAAAGTGGCATCCAGCCCGTCTCACTCCGCATTCAAGTCATTAAAGATGACCCGCAACAGTCGACCACAAAGAAATTGCGGCAATTTCTGGGTCTCATCAATTACTACCGCCGTTTAATTCCTCGTTGTGCATCCATCTTGCAGCCGCTGCACAGTCTGCTCTCGAAAAAAAACCCAAGCAAACACGCCTCTACTGTGGACGAATGCTGCCGAAAGTGCTTTTACCACTGCCAAAAATGCTCTCGCTTCCGCCATTCTTCTAGCGCACCCGAAGCCAGATGCGCCAATATTCGTTAAGGACGACGCGTCCGACATAGCTGTTGGCGCTGTTCTTCAACAGCTGGTTGACAATGTTTGGCAGCCCATATATTTCTTCTCGATGAAGCGGACAGTGCAAGAAACTCGCTACAGAACTTTCGGCCGCGAACTCCTGGCAATCTACATCGTCGTCCGCCACTTCCGTCATAACCTCGAAGGTCGCCGGTTTTTTATTCTCACCGACCACAAACCACTGATTTATGCTATTGCTTCCAACAGTTCCCCACACACGCCACGCGAGATTCGCCAGCTTGCCTATATTGCCGAGTTCACTACCGACATTCGACATATCAGTGGTACCAACAATCCCGTTTCTGACGCCCTGTCACAGATTCACATCAACGCAACTCAAGTCGCTCGTTCCGGCATCGACTTCATGCGGCTAGCTATACTGCTCAGCGCACAGACCCCGAACTTCCGACACTCCAAACTGCGAACAACTCCCTGCGCTTCGAAGAGGTCTTTCTACCGGGCTGCGACTATACCGTCATTTGCGACGTGTCTACAGGTGGGCCACGACCGTATGTCCCACAAGAATTTCGACGACAGGTCTTCGACGCTCTACACTACTTATCGCACCCAGGAGTGCGAACTACGCAACATCTTGTCACCTCCCGATACCTTTGGCCCCGTATGAATGCTGATGTCCGTTGCTAGGCGCGGTCGTGTATCCAATGCCAGCGTGCCAAGGTCCACAGACACACCATGAGCGCGCCGGGTCATTTTCCACCACCAGACATTCGTTTTGGCCATGTTCACGTCGACATTGTGAGTCTGCTACCACCGTCCGCGAACCAACGTTACATACTCACTTGTATGGACAGATTTACCCGCTGGCCTGAAGCAACGCCGCTAAGCAACATCGCTGCAGAATCTGTTGCACAGGCTCTTGTGCACACCTGGATCGCTCGTAATGGCGTGCCACACACCATAACGACAGACCGAGGGAGACAATTCGAATCGTCCCTCTTTCGGGCTCTCTCCCGCCTTGTAGGCGTAACACACATACAAACTACGGCTTACCACCGCAGTTCCGACGGCATGGTGGAACGCTTCCACCGTCAACTGAAGGCATCACTACGTGCGCAGGACTCAACAATTCCATGGACAGAGCACCTGCCTCTGGTTCTACTAGGTCTTCGCACCGCGGTGAAAGAAGACACACAGTGTTCATCCGCAGAGCTGGTTTTCGGCACGACACCTCGTGTACCCGGAGAGTTCTTTGCCTCGGAACCGACCTCAGCTGAGTTACACTCTGACGCCGACCGCCTGCGTACTACTATGGCTACTATCGTACCACCGCCGCTTCGTCGGGATTGCAAGACCGTTTATATGAGCCCATCATTACTTCATACCAGCCATGTCTTCATCCGTCACGATGCCACTCGCACTCCACTACAAGCACCTTACGACGGTCCTTTTGAACTCCTCAAGCGCGATCCTAAGTACTTCACTCTCCTTGTTAATGGACGCGAAGAGACGATATCTATAGACCGTTTGAAGCCAGCTCACATGGACGCTGGCAACGCCATCTCAAGCTGATAAACCGCTCGACGGCAATGCCTTCGTCGCTATAGGGGGGAGCCATGTAGTGGACAGTGTGCTTCGCGTCCGAAAAAGAAGAAAAGCTCGACATCATGGCCGCAACATCCGCTTAGTTGCCCGACGAATAAATGTTTGCTTGTTCCGAGTCTTCTGTTCTCACAGTACGATAAGGGTTGATAAGGGTAGGAGCGAGTCCGATAAGTTTGATGACAACCGATAAGGATTGATGCATCCGATAAGCTTGATAACGACCGATAAAGCTTGATAAGTGTTTATCCTGGTCCGATCAAGTTTGTTAACATTGATAATGACACCGCTCTGCGGGGAGATGAGCAAGTAACACAGGGCTTACGCATACTTTGAATACTCCAGTGCAGTTTCTGCATGAATTTTTGTTTTATTAGCTGCACCAAATTTTTATAATTTGCCTGAGGCAGATGCACAATACTGATCCTAGGTCTAATTGCTCAATGAGGCGGCCATTACTTCTGCGAGAAATGAAAATGCGTAATGGAATGATCAACACAGTTACGCTAATTAACGTTATAATTATTTACTTTATGGCATATATTGCAATGTGTCCTATGATGGAAATGCATTGCTGTTCAAGTTACTTTTGTGCTTGAATGCACCAATCAGCTTTTCTTTTTTTTTTCATGGTAACTGGAACGCCAAGGCATTTCATTGGACACATCGAAAATTATTATCTCGAAACTGTATGGTGCAATCCTGAGAATCCGTTCCAAGTTTATACGCCTTGCGAAGTCACCAGCTACAATTATCAGATTGAAATATGTGCCGTATTGTAATTCATTAAGAACTTAATTTGCGTAACTTTGCTGATTATTAAATTGAGTATTTTTCTTTTTCGTGGACGTAATGGCCGCCTCGTCGAGTAATTTACATCAGAGGGTTACATTTGTGCTATACGCTACAAGCATTTTTTTTTGGTGCAGCTAAAAACAAATACCCAAATATGTAATTATGGCAAACAACACAATTAACCCACACAATTAAAGCTTTGCCTACCCATCACCCATTACCTGATCCTTACATTCACCAAGCGTAGAAAAAGCGCCTCATTTATTTCACCGAAAATACTGGTAAAAGCTCAAATAATGCACAGAAAGCTCTCAAAACAATGGTTGAATAAATACAGGGTCTTTCAGCGAACCCTTAATTGGCACACACACACACACACACACATTACAATTTCCCTGCATATTGTCCCTAACATTATCCACATTTTCGTAAATATAAAGTTTGTGAACAGTATACATTTTTTCCCGACAACTATGGAAGCTGGCATATAGCATTTGTAAGCGCTTCTAGTGGCATTGACAGCTTCGCTATAAATTATACTTTCATAAATAGTTTTTATGAATATGGCGGCTTGTGAAGATCTGTATTGGGTAACACCGCGCTGAGCGCGGCAGCAAAATTAATTGTTTGCGAAATATTGCTTGCTGCCCATTTACGCAAGCAGGCACTCAATATTTTATTACTTTGAATTTTTCAATAGGTCAGTACTTCTGCCACGCCATCACGACAAAATATGATTATCATTCGTTAGTTTTGCACACAGGCTCAAGCACTGGCCGTAGGTGTGCGTATGAAGGTTCACTTATTTGTGCCGCTGTTTTCTGCGACATAGGAGCGCCATCCGTAAGCTCACTTGGAAAATTAATCTCACCAAGTCAGCTAACGATCAAAACGAATTCTCTTAATTGACATGTTAGGTGAAGGAATCACATTTTTCAGAGCAGGATGTTAGTATAGTACCTCCTGCCGGTTATTGCCTCGTTTCACAACTTTCTGACATCTATGCCAACAATGGTGATTGCTCCCAGAGGGAATGGATATTAATGCCGCGTGCCGACCGGGAGGGTGATTAATTAGACGATTCCCTGCACAGTCTGTTCTACAAAAAATAGAAGCCGCCCTTTGCATAGCTACAGGGCTCCCACATTGGAGGCAGCCTACGGTCGGTTGAAGCCTCCGAAAAGAACGTGGCCGCGTTAGAAGAGAGGCATTAACGGTTCACAATAAAATGCTATACAAAGAAACTCACTTAAACTTTTCGAAAAAGATCGAGACAGTTAATTAGCGATTTCAGTGTTCTTTTGTTTGGCGCTTTGTTTTCTACTGCTTTCAATGCCCACTAAAGAATAATGAAGGCAACAAGGAGCACTAGTAATTCCCCCTCATTGTTCCGCCTGGCCAATCGTCAGCCCATCCGACCATTATTTCTTATAGCCCACGCGAATGAACAGGACCAGCATGCAATTAAAGGGACACCGAACGATGCTTCTATTCAAGAGATCCTCTCTTGTTCTTCAGCGTGCGTGGAGGAACCAGCCATTCCCATCTGTTTTATACGTTACTGGTACCAAACGAGTGCTTCTAATTTGTCGACCTGTCTTCATCAGTAACAGTTAAGCATCGACACACACCTGCAGTTCGCGTTCCGCAACTAAATTCACTGGACGCTAGGTCCGAACTTTATCCGAATATCAATCTCACCTTAAAATCTTGTTTTGTGTGCTCATTGAGAATACGGAGGTACACATTCTTAAGCTATTCCGGTTTTATCATTGCCTCTTCACCTCAGTGTGTGGATACTCGCTGCTGCGATTTTGTGCAATAGCTCTGTCGCAGGCATACTGAAAACCGGCACCGGATAAAGTGCAAACCATGGTGTCCCGGGATGGCAGGTGGGTGTACATGAGCGATGACGTGAGCTGCTGCCCAAGTATGTCCGTCGTATCGTCATACCGGCATCGTCATCCCGTTGCCGCTATTTAGTCGCCTTCAATTCACCGCCATCATTCCTTCGTCACCGTACGGTCATCATTTCGAAGGCTTGTTGAGACATAAAGGGACACTAAATCACACGAACACGACGGCTTATTGTGTTACTCCTTCAGCGCTCGTGTTTGTGTGATTTAGTGATCGTCCAGGTGTGCACAAGAGCGCTGCCTTTGAAACAATAGCCACCAGTACCTTATGAGCCATGATGTCGCCATCGCTCTGTCGTCGTGGCTGCGTCCTCGTCGCGCAGACATCGTCAAACCATCGTCGTATTCCACGGTCATCATGTTGTCCTGGTCATTCCGTTGTGACCATTCTGGGCGCCTTCATAATCATGTAGTCGTCCTCATCACTATGTCACCGTCATGCCATTATCGTCAAGCCGTTATAATCATGCAGTCGCCATTCCCACGTAGTCATGACGTTGTCATTACTCCATCGTCGTTATTTCATCGTAGTCATTAATTACTTCGTTGTAATGCTGGGGACTCGCAAGTTCGAGCGCCACAGAGAGAGAGAGAAAGAGAAATGAAGTATGAACGACAGAGGACGTTAAGCCAGGACGTGCCCGCTTGGCTACCTCACACTTGAAGAAGGAGAAAGGAGGAAATATACGTAAGAAATAATTAGCAAACATGAAATTATAAAGACGAAGTCAGCGTGAGCACACTCGTAGAGTAGGCTAGCTGACCGTCACACGCGTTCGTACAGGCCGGTCGCCTTCAAGAATCGCAAGAGGGCTTTTGTCGCCCTGTGTGCCCAAAAGTGCACAGTTCAATTAAAGTCTCGGGATCTTTTCCTCCCAGAGCAGTTTGCCATCCCAGCGGCTGAAACTAGCTCGCAGATGTCCAAGTTGAACGTTGAAGGACGGGCAGTGACACAGAAGGTGGTCTATTGTCTCATCACGCCCGCGAAAATTGCAGGCGGTGGTGTTGGCAATTCTGATGAGCAATCGAGTAAGCACTCGGGAATGCGGTGCCCGACCAGGTCCCACAGAATAAAGCTGTTTCACGGCGACAGAGTTCGGATGGCAGGCGAAGTCGCAAGTGAGGGACGAACGAATACACGCAATTAAAGCGGGAGTTGATGAGACCCCGGTTCCATTCCACAAACTTTAGTTCCCGAAGTTTGATGTAGCAAACAAGTGATCGAAGTTTCCGCGAAGCATCCTCAGTCTAATCGGCTATACGTACGCGCAAATCTTGATGGGATGATAGCGCTGCTTCATCTGCGCTATCGTCACCGAGAATTCTGCAGTGGCATGGCAGCCAACTTTTTCCTGTAATTAACTAAGGCTCTAACGACGTCTTCCAAGCATGATTATTAGACGGACGCCTCTCAAGCGAAAATTTTTTCCATAATTGTAAGCCGACTCACTAACGACAGTCTTGGCTGTTGCGCGCACAAATGACCTCGACCTCGTTGTGTGCGTACCCTTATGTAAAGCAAGAGCGCCGTGCTAGACAAACACAACGTGTTGTTTGTTCTACAGGAGGACGAAGTGCCACGGGCTGTACAGCGTTCAGGCCCAAAGAGATCAACACCCCTCCCCTCAATGTTTTTTTTTCTTTTTCTTTTTCTTTTTTTGCTCCGGCTCTTGACCTTCTGTGGGAGCCAGACGAGCAGTGCGTCCAGAACTGGGCTTCTCAGTTGTTGCCATGGCAACAGGCCTCATATGAGCAGATGGCGCGCGAACCTTCCCTCGAGGTTTGTTCAAGCCGGCCGACAATAAGCAGACGTATGCGCCTCGCTACAACTGTCGCACAGACTACACGTGCGCTGTTTCCTCTTCTATCATCCAGACCCGCATGTTGGTATTAGTTTACGGGAGAACGGTCGTACAATACTGCCGCGGCATGAAATTTATACTTTAGGTAAAGCAGTGGTTGCAATGTAGAAAACTAGTCTCGTCAAAACATAAGCAAGCAACATAAACATTCAGTTATAAAGTGCTACAGGCAAGCGAAATTAGACTGCGCTCTATGTGAACGAAACTACAGTGTTTCCGGTCTAATTTTTGCATCAGAAACGACCTTTACCTATGTGAATCATGTTCTCTTATATGCTGCATGAGAGTTACCAGAAAACGCTAAATCTATGCCCACTTGAATTACATGCCTGCAGCACTGTATCTGAGAAACGTACGCCATTTTAATTATATATTTAGGACTACCATTATGTTATCACCAGATATCCCGCGCATTGCTTCAGCATTGATATGCTTCAAGAACATGAAGGCGTCGGCTGAAGACATTGTGCATTTTCCAAAACAGACGTGTGCCACCGGCACCCTTGCTAACGGCAACCACCAACTATACAGCGCATGAAACATTGCATCTTTTCTTCGTTTTTGTTTTTGTTCGCCTCACCTCTTATCACCCGAGAAACACAAACGAGTCCTTCTACAAGATTCAAAATCAACAGACCTGAGGGCCCACTTTGTATTTCTAATCGTTAAGCCTGTCATTTTCATCACGTCTTGCTAAATGTTAAGCCATCTTCATGTTTCTTCCTTAACCTGCCTATTTCCGCTCTTAGGCCAGCAATCCTCTAACAATCAAGTATATTTTTTTTGTTTACCTTAACTGCCGTTCATGACTAGTGAATTTCTGCCATACACACCTTCGAATGCGGCATAACAGAGTTGAGGAGTCATTTTTTTTTCTCAGACTATTCCGTAGCGTGTCAGTTATTTCCCGCAAACTATTTCTGTCTTAGATGAAGATCGCATTTTCTTCATAGCCGGCGCCTGCAATGAATCCGTTCCGTCAGCAAATATCGCAGCAACGACACTTTAAGAAAAATTGTGGGCTCTTCAGGAAACCTACAATACATGAAGGACAGAGAGAAACGCAGCATCGTGTAGATGCAGGAGGGATTGTATTTAGCATGCCCGAGGTTACAGCGCATTGGTGCACCGGAAAGTGATAAATATGACGCTAATGTTTGATAAAAACAGGGCCAATTCAGGGAAAAGCATCACAGGTAACTGCATTGGATGTACAGAAAACTTGACATATTGGTAAGCGTTGTAAGGATTCAGGGAAGCAATCGTATGCATGTGGTCTATGGCAGGATTTAAAGTCACTGTCCAACCATAACTCGGTTAACGTGGCCCATCGAGCATACTTGTGAGCACGGCTCCTCGAAAATTCTGTTGCTTGTTACAGATTTTCGATTATCGAATTTCCCTAAGACACTTATGTCGATAAATTTCTTAGTGTCACGCCTACTGTGTAGGTGAATACATTAAACTGCAGTTTCGCCCTTATTATCAGTCGTACGTATAGCGTGCACATGCATTGCATCACATTGCGATAGTGTTCAATAAGCCTGTCATTCAAACTTTCGTTTTTTGCAAGTCTCTTAGTAACACAAGCGTAGCGCTTTGGACGAGTGTCTCTCCGTTTACCTCTTTTTGTACCTTTTTATTGTGTGCTACGTAGATGAAGTCCTGTTAGTAACGGTTGCAGTTGCCTAGCAAACAAGGTGGCTACAATATTGATTTTTCGGAGCCCGTGTAAAAGGTTTTCTCCGCTGCTTTATTTGCCCGGCACCAGCGCATATTCGGATTACCTGCGGTGAATGTGTCTTTTGTAGCAAGACTCTGTAGGAGCTTCCGACAGTCGCAATATAGCGGACTGCTGCTGGGCCACAGAATGCGCACTGGCCTTCTAACTGACTAGCACTCAGGATATTACTTCGCCACGCGCCATGCATTCCCTTGCTGAAGGATCCCCTCTTGTTATGTAGAGCCCAGTAATAGCGACCGTCTCTTGAAGTGGGGCAGACCCCAGAAGTGGTGGTAATATTAACGCGGAGGCTTTTATCCTGAAGGTGAGAAATGGAAGGCTGGTATTTGTGCCGTCATTACCAGTCAATAAGTTGCTTCTTACGGGAGATCCTTAGGCAAACGTAGTTTGGTATTAAGGTCAATATTGATGACCCCACCCCTCCCCCCTCCCACCCGTTTCCCTAACGAATACCACGCTCACCTGTCTTATAGCAGTGCTTGTATCATGTAACACCTTCTTCTATGACACTTTAACCCAACACCACCCCTTGTCGCTGGATAATAGGTGCCTCTACAAATGCAGGTAGGGGAGGCTTCAATGAGATTCAATCGCTATAGAGGTGCATCAATCAATCAACCAATTAATCAAGATTTATTTTCAACAAAATATCAATTGTAATCCCATATGTACCTACAATTTTGAGTGTAATTCGCAGCAGCAGGTTGACACGTGTCCGTGTAATGTTGTAAAGATTTGTTGAAGGTTACCGTTTTGGCGTGTCCAGTCGCGTTGCCGGTTTCCTTTTTTACGCTTGAGCTTTTTAGTATGTTTCGGTATTTGAGATCATTTTCACCAGTCCAATTCGCAGTCAAAGTATTTTGTTGTCCACTAAATGGAACATACTCGCTTGCATGCATGCGTCTGTCCAAGTACAGCAGGATCCTGCACCACACGGAGTGCTTCCGGTGCCTGCATACTTCAGCGTTGACGATGTCATTCCGGTTGCTTTAACTCGTCGCAAAATTGTCACACTTCGCATAAGAGGCGTGCGGGCACCAGCTAGTTCTTGGCTGTTGCAGTGCTGGCCAAATATACAAGAGAACTTAAAGTCCGATATGTTCATAGTAGTTCATACTGCGGGTTCCGCAAAAAACGCATTCACGCTAGAAGACACGCACATTTTATCAAGAGACAGGCACCAAATTAAAAAGATAATCACAAAAACGTTCCTTTAAAACATTAAAAAGGTGGAAGGGACCTTTGTCAATGAGCCATCTATTTTGATGAAGGAAAAAAGTAACGCGTATCTGTGCAGCACATCTCATTAGATATTGATTGATTGATTGATTGATTGATCGATCGATCGATCGGTCGACCGATTGCAAAAGGCAGACGTTGTACACCTCTTTTATGCACCCTCTGGTATTGAAAAATACATTTTTTCTTTATATACAATAACGGGAAGCTAGCCTACGTTAAACCCGGTTATCCCAAAATCTCTAATTCGCAGCAGAAAGCCTCACCAAACCGATAACATGCCGAACTCCGGTATGTTCTTGCTAGGCTTCTGATAATTTTGTTTGTGTTCGAAGTAACAGATGGCATTTGAAAGAGTTGTTTATTATCCCCCTATAAATCACCGTGGCCTGTCCACAAATATAGCAATTGCTAGTTTGCGCTCCAGTCGTTCGTTCCTTCCTTTCTTGTCCGAACGTTTCTCGCGCAACCCACAGTACGAACCAACTGTACAAGTAATGTGCACAGCCTCACCCTGTGTTCTGTCCGTTATGTCCCTTTTGGGCCTCACAGACGTCGCACGGCCTACCCACGGGAATCAGTACTGATATTCGAGTGGCAAGCACTCCTAATTTGCAAAACTTGTAACATGAAACTGTCATAGTTTCACCATAAGGGCGAAGCAACCAATGCGATCGCATTACATTATAATATTACACGATCTGTAAGACTGGTAGCTGTAGTGGCAGTACGAAGTACACGTAAGCTAAGTAAAAACGAGCTGTTGTGCTAGGGCCCCTCTGTTCGAATTCCGCCATCGTATAATTTCATTTATGTTAATAATTAAAGCCAGCGTCTTTCTTAGCGTGTTTACGACCACTTCCCCGCATTGGGGATGTTTCAAACCTCTTTCCTGGGCTCATCCCGGAGGTAGTGCACAATGGCGCCAATAAAATTGCATCATTTTCAGGTTTTTGATCTGTTATTGTTTCACATAATTAATATATAAGTATGAGCAGATAAAAGGCAGGCGCTTTCGTTATTTGTTTCATGATATTTGTTGGTGTACTGCCATTCTCAAAATTCAGAGGAGTAATTTTGTCAAGTATGTAAGACCTGGTATGAGCAGATTGAGTGATTGAATGATGTGTCAATATAACCCGCACACAACATGTCATACAGCATGGCATGAGATGTAACATACATATACCTAAATATATACGGAACCTCATGGCGATGCCGATGGTGACGACGACGGCAAGAATTCGCTCGGTGTCTTCATATTATTTCTATCGCAATAAAGATATCAAAGATACACAATGGTTTCACAGACTACGGCGCTCTGCTGCCTCAGTGGGTCTGGTTCTATGCCGCGGAGGTTTATTGCGATGGTGGCTTGGAAAGCCATGATGTATCTTAAGTAGCCCCACTTCGAAATCACAAATAATAATTAAAGGATCAGTAAGAGCACAGGTAGTTATTTTGCAAAAGGAGGTGCCGTATATAGTCACTCTATTGCCCATATTGTAACTAAATCTTTTATGATAAATTACAAGTCAAAGCAATAGTCGCACAGCAAATAAGTAGTACGATAGAAATAAAAAGCGAATGGAAGAAAATACAGACTTGATTGCAAATAACACAGAGTATTTCATAAATTTCATGGCAGCAAAGTATTATGGCAAATCAAATGAAATTATCTCTTTTTCTTTTTGTGACAAAAAGGATCTAGCATCCACTAAAAGATGATTTGACAGGCAGATTGACGAGGCGACTGTCCCTGCATTAGCAACAAAAAGCACATCAAGGAACCAAGATACGTACAAGATCGCCGGTCACTTCATCAAAAAGAAAAAAAAAAGACACCAGAGTATAAAAAATAGGATATGAAGTCAAAGACAAGAATCCCTACCAATGTTCCAAGAGTGCACTCATTGAAAAAAAAGAACACGGTTACAATAAACGTTCTCATTAGTATATTAGCTTGTCCGTAATAAGTGTTTATTTAGTTTTCTCAGAATTGGCAGAAATATCTTGAGTTTTATATTAAGAGTGGTAATGTGTTCTATATTGATATGGAAGTAAATTCTACAGTTTGTTTTTCATAGTTAGTATGGACTCTCGGCAAAATAAAATTGTTATTGAGCGCTTATTGGGTATGCCTGCTACGATAAAAATTGGCACTAATTGACGGAATTCATCGGCAGTGATCGCAATCCAACTAAATTCAAGCAAATAATTTCTGTACAATTCCACTGTTAAGCTGTTGTTACTCTGTATTCCTAGTTATGTACTTTATGATGATGAAGAAGATGATGATAATTATAAGTGTGAAAACTTTATAAGTGGGTGCTGATTATATAGAAAAATGTAGAAGAAGATACCTGATGGCATATTCGGGTCGTCGTGTTAGCGCGCTCTCGCTGTGCCTCTAAGTTCATGTAAAAAAAGCAGCCAAGCTTTACTGCTAGCCATAAGCGGTCTCAGTATATCAGAAAGAAGCAGGGTCGTCCTCTTCCATTCACGGTTGTTCTCGTGATATAGCTTTAAAGTTGTTTTTCACCAGTTTTTGAGTACGTCGAAAGTGCTATTAAACGACCACCTGAATATTCCATAAGAATCCCTGCGCTAATAGGAAATTGAGGCATAGATGTGGTTTACCCTTTAAAAAATGAGTTTAAACTGTCCCTAGAGTTTCTGTAGACTTCTCATAGTCGACTTTGACTTTATATAGATTCGTTCTTTTGTCGATACAAAAATATACAGAGTGTCTGTTGACAAAAGGTGATAAGGTTTCTATTTCTTTTGTCTACTCCCGTTCTATAGCCGGTCTATAGAAAAAAGTTTATAAAATTTTTGTTTCTTTTTGTCTACTTGCGCTCTATAGACTACCTATAGACAAAAGTGAATACATTCACTATTCTTGTTCATTTTTGCCTATAGACCGTCCATAGATGTGCGTGGTGTTTTGTCTTCATATGCATGGCGGTTTGGCTCCATGTGCGTGGCGGTTTTCCGCCCGTTCCGTTCGCCATGGAAGCAGACGACGAGGACGCTGGGCCAATTAACTGTTGTTTACCGTCGAGTGTCCGACGACGAGGACGCCGGGGCTAGTGTAGTGTAGTGTATTGTATTGCAGTTTACATCGTTTACATCAAGAATTCACCAGCATTTTCTGCGTCTGCAGTGTCATACTTCACTTTAATAACACAAAGTTAACACAAGGAAAACACAAAGTTAACCCAAACAGTACACTATAGGTGGTATTCACGTGACGTCACGGCAGAGCAGTCTGGCGGGCGCTGTAGCGGAAAAGGCACAAGCTGCGTTGGCCACTATGAAACCGCCATATTTTTGGGGAGCCGGTGTCAACAAAGCTTATCTCCGCTGTTGAAGCGCTGCCGATGTGTGTGTTTTTTTACTTTAGGAGGGGTCACTAAAGTGCCTATCTTTTGCAACTTTGCAAGCATGAATGCCAGCCCCTCGTTAGTGCACTTAAGCACGTACGCGCAGAATTTAGAGGCCGGTGCGAAGGTGCGCTACGTCGAGAAAGTGGAGCTTTGAGGTGGCGTCGATCCACTTATGCTTACTGGCAAAGAGGCGTCATTTGATCTCGCGCTCGTATCCAAGGTAGAACTTTCTGATATTAAGGACTACCTTGTGCACGCTACAAGCTTCATAACTCACGAACAGCTGAAAGCAAGAAAATATCTGGAATCACACAACTATTTGACCAGCGGCTTTGTTCAAGAACCCCAGCTGAGAAGACACGGCGAGCACATCATTGTGCGCACGAAGGTAAGACAATCTAAAACGCTACATCAGCTAGTCGCTCTTTGTATTACCGGGTCGAATTGTAACGCTAACGGGTAATACTTGCCAATGTGTGTGACAGGAGTGCGATTCGTGTTCGGAATGTTTCGCTGCGCAGCGAAACATCGTAGCACTTTCTTAAGTTACCGCCAGCGAGTGGTACTTCTTTATCGTTTATGTACCGTTGCTCCTCGATAGTACATGATTGCAGGAGTAGGCTTTCGCACTGCGCAGCGTCCAGCAACGCAGTGCCTTTCGGAGTTAAGGGAGCGAAAACGATACCAAAGAAAATCGTTTGTACGCAACATGTCAGCTACCACCATGCTGCACCTTTAGAAACACTTGCTGTTTAGCGGCTACTTCCAGCTGTTCACCTTGCTCCAGCCCTCTCCCCCCCCCCCTTTTTTTTTGCATATCCCCGTCACCTGCCGAAGTGTTTACTAAGTTCTACAAATTATCGCTACCGGCGAGGCCGCGAGCTTTGCATACGTATGCGCAGTTGCGATTTGATTGTGCAAGCATAAAACCACTCGCTGGTGTTTTGCTTATTTACACTCATGGATACACCTACATTAGTTTCACTCACTACTGATGATGTAGTAACTCGCCTTGCTTTTTGTGCCTGTGTTCTCAGCATGCATAGAATCAGCAGTTAAATAGATCACTTCCTCCGTTTGCAGGTAAACCACTCCCAGGCAATTTCCACTCAGCCACTGGAGCCATGGCTTCTTGTCAAGCAGGATGGAATGGTCGAAGCTGCACACTGCACGTGTATGGCCGGTCTCGGCGAAGCCTGCTCGCACATTGGTGCACTGCTCTTCTATTTAGAAGCAGCTTCAAATTTTCGTGATGGTCAGGCTTGTACTGATAAGGAAAATGCATGGCTGCCTCCGTACTCAAGTACTGTGCCTTGTGCGCCACTTGCACACATTGACTTTGCGTCAGCTACCACCAAGAAAAGGCGGCTGGATGGACATCGATCATCATCCTCAAAGAAACCAGCCACCACTATTGAGAGGTCTTCACAGAACGAATGGAAGGCCTTTCTCGACAGAATTAAGAAGGCTGGCAAATATTCTGCAGTGTGTGCACTGAAAAAGGACTATTGCGAGGAGTTCATCCCTGTGCAAGTGAAGCACTCCACTGCTCTTCTGGGACACTTGGCAAGAGACAAGCCGTTGTCAAGGGATGCGATGCTGGAGGAGTGCGCAATGTTTGCCCAGGTGTATGTTGTAGAGCCAAAGGTATTTATATGTCCATTGAATGATAGCTTTATTGATATAAAGTAACTACATGTTGCATGACAGACAAGGCACTGTTAAATGCTTGAAACTACCAGTGTTTACATTGCCCAACCTGAATGGTTGCTGCTAGCCAAGTGCAGTTTTGTAATCATTTGTACATTGAATTAGTGTGAAAAGTCATTCTATTGATAATACAGGTCTGTAAAGATGTGGAAGCGGCAACGAGAGGTCAGTCGGCCTCAGCAACGTGGTTCGCCTTCAGAGCAGGCCGGGTCGCGGCATCGACAGCCCACGCAGCTTGCCGAACGACCTTGACTCAGCCATCTGTGAGCCTGGTGAAGAAGATCTGCTACCCTGAGGAGAGCAAGTTTTCTTCTGCTGCAACTAATTGGAGTCTGCGCAAGGAGGACACTGCCAGGAACCAATATGTTGCTGAAGCATCCAGCCAGCACAAAGAGTTTGTTTCCAACAAGTCTGGATTGCATATTAGTTCACATGAGCCCCACATGGCAGCAAGCCCAGATGGCCTGATTTATTGTGCCTGCTGCCAAGATGGTGTTTTAGAAATTAAGTGCCCATATTCAGCTGCTTGTGTAAATGACGTTGTGACCCAGAAAAGTGGCTGCTTAGAAGTTGCTGCTAGTGATAATACACTGAATCAGAAACGACAACATGCTTACTACACGCAAAAAATACAAATGCAGCGTTTTGTTTGCCAGCGCAGCTATTGCGACTTTTTTGTGTGGACACCAGCAGATAGTCATCTTGAAAGAATCTTCCTGGATGCCGGCTTGCAAGTGGTGTGCCTGCATAAAAACAAAAATGTTAAGATGCTGAATGTCATTAAAGAAAATATTCACCTTGTATGAATAAGCCATTTTACTTGTGACAGTACTGTTCACAGCGCTCTGCTGCGCATTCAGCATTGTAGTCAAGGGTCGCAGCCCTCTTGCAACGTCGCTGGTGCCTGAAATAAAATGTACCTATCTGTAAAAAATGTCTACTTTGTACTCATTAGCACTACTTGCATTGATGATTCCACCTCTGCAACTGCTTGCTATTTGTCACAGTGCTGGCACCAGTTCTCACAATTTTGTATTCTTTTGGAAATTGAAACCAGCCTGCTCTCTGCAGACACAACTATTCTCAAAACAATGCAAACAACTTGGAAGTATCTGATTGGAATGCATTACTTGATGACTATGTAACTTATACTACACAACTGCAGTCGGGAGTGCAATATAAAAGATAGCTGCTGTATCAACACCGTGTCCACCAGCACCTCTTAGGTCTCTGCTATTTTCAAAGTCTGGGTTTGTTTTGCGCTACCAGAAAGAGCACATACATACATACCTTTCTTCAGACCGAGTTGTTGACTTTGTGTCATACCCTAGGTGCAAGCTTGGCGCCCAGTCCGGATTCGTCAGATCCATTAAGTAGGATGGCCTGCCTGCAAGTATGAACAAGACTGCGTTTGCACAACAAAACAAATTCCTAGAAAACTGACGCATTTTTAACAAGAAGACCCACTGGTTGCAGTGGCAAGAAGTCTAACCATTACTTGAAGGCACAACTGCACGACAACCAGCTTTGACACAAACCACGCACTATGCTAAGGGCTCTCGGGCAAAATAACCTCAAACAGCAGAATCAGCACTACGACAGGCTTCGCTCGTCTCCGGAACAATTACGCCAGGATCATAAACACGAACAGGCATGATGTCCTAGCATTAATTAATTTCTGGGGTTTTACATGCCAAGACCACTTTGAGGCACGTCGCACTGGGGGACTCCGGATTGATTCTCACCACCTGGGGTTCTTTAACGTGCACCATACACGGGCGTTTTTGCGGTTCACCCCATCCTATCAAAATGCGGCCGCCGTGGCCGGGATTTCATACCGCGAACTCGCGCTTAGCTGCGCAACGCTCTAGCCGCTAAGCCACCACGGCGGGTGTCTTGGCATTTAGTGCAACTCAGTTTGAGTGAAAAGAAATAAAAAGTGAACAGGAGAATGCGGCACAGTAGCCCAACCTTTGAAATTCGCGCGGCGCAATTTGTAGCAGAACGACAAATATGCACTCACCAGAAACGAAGTGCTCGCTGCAGACTTTGTAGTGGGTAGCGTCTGTGTTAATGTCACCCCGGTAGAGGCAACGAAACCATTCCGCTCGACGCTTCGTTGAGATCTCTAAGGTCTGGCTGCACTGCCAACGAACAACATTCGGCACAGAAAAAAGCTAAGCTTCTTCGTGTTCTCACCAGAGTCAGCTTTCCACCGCGACTCGTTATTGCATCCGAACACAGCGCAATTAACCATGATTAAAATGATTGCCGAGGCCCTTGAGATTGCAATGCCTGCTGCTGCACTTCAAAGCACCACGAAACGAAAGCATTCCCCCAACGATATGGCGGCCGGAAGCGGAACGCTCACCGCGCCGGCCTGAGCCCTTCCGGTCATGCTGCACGGGATCACAGTGTTGCTTACGCGTGAATACCACCTATAGGGCACACCAACGCCGAGGTGCGTGTGCCACTAGCTGACATCCTAGTGAAGGATTGGGGTCGTTTCTCACTTTAAAGCGAAGCTTTATATGAGTATAGGCGAAACGAAAAAGCCTCCGTCCGTCACCTGTGTACAAAAAACTATCATCATCAGCATTGGCTCAAGCATCGTCGTCTTCTTCCGCAGCTGACACCTTGGCACCCCTCGGGTTGCGCTCGTGCTCGGCACGTGATCGTGCCACTGCTCCCGTGTTCGTCGTCGTTGTCTTCTTCTGATCTTTCCAGCGTAGAATTTCACTTCTCTTCGGTCGTCGTAATGGGGAGGCCGCGCTTACGGGGGTATGAGCGACTGCTTAAGGGTGTGTGCATCACTCTGGCGTCTCAAGCACGGCAAAGCGTTGCCTTCGAGATTGAATTCCATTAATCGCCTGGGAATCGCCAGGCGAAGGCAAATTTGCAATATCTATTGACAAAGCAGGCATCTGACAACGCTGAGTGTCGTATTGAACAATGTGAACATAAAACGTGTTTTTTTTTTGTATAATTTGAGCAAGCATGAAGCAATGCTAAGCGCAAACTCTACCTTTCGTTGTTTTTACTCAGGTGACAGCGTTACACAGCGTCGCCCGTATATAGCGTCCGTGTTCTTTAGGAACATTGCACGCCGTGAACTAGTCTGGCTGTGAGCGAGAAAAATTACCGAATATTCGTCGGTAGGCTTAGGTCCGCAACGAGACCTTCTTGAAGCTCGCCGAGCAGGCGGGCATTTTTATTTTCCTTTAAGCCGTGCCTTAAGGCCTGCACACACCTGTCCCCCTTATGCCTTGTATACCGCCCTCCCCCCGCCCCCAAAGCAGGAAGAAAAGATGGATATTCCTCCATCATTGTTTATCTTTGTTTTCCCGACGATCCCCCAAGGTTAATATAATGCCAGCATATTTTATGCTTATTGTGCCTTCCTCTTTATCAAAAGTGCGTCCCCTGTTTTCTCTGAACGCGTTTGTATATAGCACTTCCCTCTCCCCACCCCCCCGCCCCCCACACACACACACACTTATCACTAGCTAGAGGGTATGCACACGTGCCAAGCGCCTATTGCGGCATTAGATAAGAGCCTTCTTTATGCCGTCTCCGGGGAGTCGTTATATTTCGCGAGCGAATAGCGTTTCTTTTTTACAACAATAATAGATTACTATAGTGGAACCCGATACAGCCCCCCCCCCCCCCCCCCCCCCCCCAGTGCTATCGGGGTAGATATAGAAACTTTTGGATACGAAGCAATTGACCAGATGACGCGTCTATGGATGGCAAAAATCTATACTGTGGATTCAACAAACGCGATGGGTTCGCTTCACTTCTAGGCTCTCGAAGTATTCTTACGTTGCTCTTACAGTGGCTGTTTTTCCGAGATGGTTTCTTACGCCTTTGTGTAGCAATAAATCTTGCGCTAGTGGCTTGTTGCCACATTTTCAACATTTTCGTTTGCAGAACTGCGTTTCGGGTGTAGAGCCCAGGCAATTTTCTTATTGAAGAAAGGGGCTCCTAGCAAAGCATACATAGAAAATATATCTCTTTGAAGATGACATCAGCATGCGGCGCTTGGGTGTACCACGAAATAGAGAGTAGATATTCGAGGAATGAATGTTTTGCGAAACAGTACCAACGTCGGGAATTTGGAAACGATAACTTTAATAAACACGCGTTTTTGATGATTTGTTTAAGCAGAAAAAGGCGCGAAATTATCCGTATATTTCGACTTTACATAATAAATGAGGATATCTTGGCGCCACAGCTCGTCGTTGAATGGCCGTAGTAATGAAATGGATATCGATGCCGAAGGGCAAACAGCAAATCAGACAGATTCATAGTTCAATAAGACCGAAAATTTCGCGAGTTGGTGAAGCTTCATGGCAGCTACAGTGTGACAGACGCCGAGAATAGGAATCGAAGAAATAGAATACAGCGCCGCATCATGTCCCCTTCTATTCCTTTTGTCCGCGTCTGTCGCGCGCTAGCTGCCATGAAGATTCATAGTGTGAGGCATCTACGTAGCCAGATGTTTCCCGAAATGCTTTCTAATTTCCTTAAAAATGGGCAAGAAGATATAATTGAAATATTTTTTCTTGATTATTTTTACCACAGAGGCATAGATTTGAAAATGACGCAGTGTAGTAATTACTCGTGTAATTATGCAAATTAGACTAATTAGCTTTTCACTCAGAGAGCCTTGCGATTCATTCCAATAAAAGACTTGAAGTGTGTCATCCGAGCAGCTTATAACCATTTCCAGAATTCGAAACCTTGATGCTGCTAATTTTTACGGCGTGATGAATTCAGGCATGATTTCAGGCATAAAAGCGAAGCTGGACAGGCGAAGAGCGCAACTGTCTCCCCCTTAGTAGATTCCACTGAGTGACGTCACTGCTTGCGCGTCAACGGTGGTCGAGCATCAAGCCGCGACCTCGCTCGCTTCGAGGCTAAATGAGAGAGACGGTATTTTACGCACTTATATGCAGGCCTAGCGTTGTATGTTAGGCCTAATGTTAAGAGAAAGGAAGAGAGCGGTGTGGACCAGAGAGCAAGTGCAGATAGCCGATATTCTACTTGAGATTAAGGGCAAAAACTGGAGCTGGGCAGGCCATGTAATGCGTTGGATTTATAACCGTTGGACCATTAGATTAACAGAATGAATAACAAGACAAGGGCAGAGCAGTCGATAACTGCAGAAAACTATAGGTGAGGTGATCAAGTTAGGAAATTTGCAGATGCAAGTTGGAATCAGCTAGTGCAAGACAGGGGTAATTGAAGATCGCAGGGAGAGGCCTTCGTCCTGCAATGGACATAAATATAGGCTGATGACGATGATGATGCAGAAAGAACTTTATAAGTAGTAGACGGAGTTAGTGAATAAACTTTATTTCAGAGACCACGCTGTTGATGCCCAGAGGTGGGCGGCCACCGTTTTCCAGGTAGCCGTGATCCTGCAGTGTACTGATATCCTAGCACGTACTGTTCACCAGTCGTAGCTTGTCCTCAGGACTTAGGCTTGTGATCTGGGCCTCCCACATGGCTCTTGTCGCATTCCCAGACTATGTGGTAAATGGCGTTTGGCGTGTTGCAGAATTGTTGGCTACTACTTTGTAAGACTAAAGGATACAAAGTAGTAGCGAGAAATTGAAACAAATGGAATGGTGCCTAGCCTACGATGCATAAACAATCCCATCCCGCGCTTCATGCTCGTGGAAATAAGCGAGATTTATCAATCATTCAACCCATTTTATTGGCATGTGCTCAGTACTGCAGTTGTGTGCATTGGGCCCGATATCCTACGACATAATTTTTGACCGACAAATACTCTATCACTTCCATCTAGCCAATCTCGAGGAGACGCAAGTATATCGACCACATGCTCGAGAAAAACAAGAGCTGAATATTTGCCCTACGGAAAACACTGGTCATATGCCTCACGGCTTGAACACCTACAGCGGCTTAGCCGCCCGCGATATTGCTCGGAAATTGAATTTTCTGGTGCACCGCGGAAATTTGCATAAGCTCTTCTCCAGGTTTTACTTAGCTACACCGACCTGTGCTTGCCTTCAGACCGGTCTTCCGCATTGTTTGCCCTTAGGAAAAAGGTACCTAATGATTTCTTTCGTGATTTGCATTATATTGTTGCGCGCTATGCCGAGCATAGAAGAATGCACCACAAAGACGGTGAAGACGACGATCAGGGGCAGCGCTCGTGTTGTTGTTCTGGCATCTTGCCTGCAGACATCTCTCTCTGTATATATCTTGTAAATATAATTTTCCAATCCCTTTTTGCTACTCTCATCCCCGTGGCAATATATTTACTGTTTTCTCGTTTTCATTTCTTTGTTCTTTACTTGGCGAGATACGTCTCCTTCTCTTCATCTATGGTTAAGGACAAGGCTTAAGAACTGGGAAAAAAAAATAAGACGTCTGAGCTCAGCCTAGCTTTACCTGCTTATGTGCTCAATTTGCCGTTTTCAAGAATCAGCGTAATAAAGCTCAAAAGATTTGGAGAGCTAAAATATTTTCTTTCAGAACAAAATTGCTGTTTTTTGTGACACCGAAGGCAAGTCGCGAAACGTATTTACGGATTTAACAATTGCTGAGGTAAAAATCAAAGCCCCTTTCTTAAAGAAAGATGGTTGAACACAAAGCTTTCGCCTATGCAAACTGAATCAAAGTGAAAGTCCAAAGCCAACGACCGCGCAAAGAACCCAAGAAATGCTGAGCAACCTGATGCGATGCATATGGGATTTGATTGTTTGTTTGGGATTCCATTTTTTAACAATGCAGTTGAATGAAGGCACATTTTGTTAAAGTGCATAACCTTTATTTTAGATCATGTAATCGTTGATTACACGCACACACTCACACTTTCACGCACTGCATGCCGTTGCCTATACACAGGATCGGCCTTGTATACGCGCACGGTCGCGCTCGCGCTTGCGTTCGCGTACGGCAGCCTCTTCTTCTGCCGTGCGCTGCACCCGCGGCCTACCCATGGTCACGGCCAGGAAAGCATTGCGTGACACGCGTAATGCAATGCAGATATATACAGTTCGTCTGGGTTGCGTGGCGTTTCAGTTCCTATTGTTCTTATCGGTACAACTGCGAATGTAAACTGTAGTGTTCTACGATTGTGTGCGCCTATGCGCAGGTTGATCTATAGTGTGTACGCAGATGCGCAATTAGTTCCGTTGTGTAAGTTGGCTTTCCTGCAGTGCATTTTCGGCGCTTACGAATGAATCAGGGAGACATAGAAAGTTCGCTTTAAGTTAACGTGATTGACATCCCTAACAACGAATACAACATTTTGTTTCTTCTCTCAACGCTTTCGCGAAGTGCAGACCCGTAATTCACTTAGCATATCAACTGTGCATGGCTACGTAATAGTGGTAGTAGTAGTGGTAGCAATTGTTTTTGAAGTTGTTGCGTTTCCTCCTATAGAGCTAGTGCACAGATCCAATCACAGTGGTTTCGAGTGCCAGAGACATATGCGGTGGTTTTAAGTCTAATGTAATCTATGATCAAATTTTAATGCAAAACATTCTCCTCCCAGTCGACCCATTTTTGCCGTGTGTCTTTCGTGGGGCGATCCCGAACATTGTGCAGCACTAAAAAATGAACGTAGCTTGCACGAGAGGCGCAATGCTAAAGAGACAGCGGAGCTGATGGGCACCTAACTAGTCCGATTGCCGTCACACGCAGGTTCGCGTCAAACACAACTGCTTGCTTTACACAAACACATTAGTACACCTGATAACTCTTCAAGAATCGTAATGGTGCTTGAGCTACCTGCAAAATGCTTTGCATAACAACGATTCTACACTGCGTGGAATATGGCTAATTCTTCTTGACGTGAAACGTCTTACAATTCGGCCAGAGCGGGTCGCTTGCTAAAACCGGCATGCAACAAAAACATGTTTCACTGTTATCGCTTATATATTTGCGAACGCACTATCCACGCGCCTTACTTCCGTGCTGTTGTGTACAGGAAGAAATGGGAAAGATGCCATTACTTGATCATGCATGTGTCGCATGCACAAGAGCAACCGTTGTTGTGCCACGCATGACACAAGCTCCGCTTCAGTTATGCGAGTGGTCGCATTTAAGAGAGCCTACTATGTCACTGTACGTGTAACTTATCAAGCTGAAACTAGGGCTCATCAGCAGTTATAAAGCCTACAAGTGTGCAATTTGTAGCTGAAATTTCACGCTTGCTTGGCTATGGCACCTCCTCGTCTGACACGTAGGGTCCATAATTAACGTGAAGGTACTCGGGCGGCTAGTTGGAGAGATACCCAACCTGTTCTACCTCGGCGAAACATGTTCATCTCCATAAGGAGCGCACGCGCCGGAGTTTAAGGCAAGCGCCGGAGCCCCAACCATCCAGGAGTACGGCGGGCTCTAACGACGCAGGGCAGTCTCGGGCGTCACGAGAAGAGGGTAATTTCTTTGTCCTAGTGCCCAAACACCCCCTCCAAGACAAACTGTCCCTCTACGAATTGGGAGCGAGCATAATTGCAAAATTAGACCGTAAGACCCCGAATCGCTGTAACATAAGTTAAGCATGCACGTAAGATTTCTAATACGCGAATAAATATAACTTGCGTGATTGCTTATGTCATTTCGGTGCTACCCGCCGTGGTGGCTTAGCGGCTATGCTGTTGCGCTCCTAAGCACGACGTCGCGGGATCAAATCCCGGCCTCGGCAGCCACATTTCGACGGGGGCGAAAGGCACAGCCTTCTGTGTGTGGACCGTGCATTGGGGGCACGTTAAAGATCCCCTGGTGGTCGAAATTAATCCGGCGTCCCCCACTACAGCGTGCCTCACAATCAAATCATGGTTATGGCCCGCTAAACCCCACCATTAGAAACATTAAATTTTTCAAGTATATGATTTATTGACAGAAAACTGACATTCTTGTTGCAGTTGTTTAAGAGAAACAGCTTCACAGGAAAGTGGGTTGTGATTATGCGAGGTCGGACAAGTCTGCTATATTTTTTTATCTATCTTAGTTCTGTGATAAGGCGCCCCAAATTATCCTTTCTCAGATTTCAGTCACTGGCTAATATACCCCACTCCAAGCTAATAAAGAAGAAACACCTTCACCATGTATCCTCCAGAGGAAACAGCAGCGTTGTGAAATAATAATCCTGGTATCATGAAAACGTCACAAAATAGAAGTGACGGGAGACCTGAAACCAAATAAGCTTTCATTGCTGTCACTTTCAATTTGCGTCCGCCAAACATAGCTAGTGTATTATCAATGCAGGCAGGAAAAGAAACTAGCTACGGATGATGCGCAAGAATTGAGAGTAAAGCAGCACTAGGCGTTGAGTGCAAGAAGCTCAGGGTGCAGCGTATCGCAAGCGCGTTAAAACTTTGTTGTGACAGTTTGGACAGTTAATTAGCAGCCTCAGGTCTGAAGGCAATAAGTGAGCTCAGAGACTTAGCGAGAAAGAGGAGCAACATGCGAGGGCACCGAGTGAGTCGTTGCTCCGTACGACAAGCTCGTTTTTGTTTCATTTTTACTTTAACTGTTTCTCGATGCCCTTTCACCCATCTCATCCAGTGTTCAGAGCCCCAACAAACTAGGGGGCAAAAGCCTGCAGGTTTGCAAGAACACTGTACAAGAATACTGCCTTCTTTTCATGCGCAGCTTTTGCAAGAACGAACCACAGCTGCGCCTCTCCTTTGCCCCGTACTCAACAAAGCCCGATGGTCTTGTTCCTTTCCCTTTCAAAATGTCCTTTGAACTCATAGCGACCAGATTGCCCCTGTCTTTTTTTCCAAGCTTTCTGGATTCTCGAAGTACCGATGATTTTTTATATAATATCAAAAGACATCTTTCGATCAGCATATTGAGATTGGAATCAAGTGGTTAGCAGACCGAAGCATAAACCCAATGAGGCAGGGATGTGCTTTGTTTTGCGTGTCTCCAGGCTTCGAGCAACGGCGCAAGCAAACTACAGCTTTATTTTTAATTGCTAATGCACCTGGTCACAAGGATAGTTTTTTTGTAGCTCTAAGTTGTTTCTTGCAATATTTGAAACATCCCCGCAAGACATGGTACGTCTCGTCAGTTTATTCGAAGGGACACTCCTATCCTTGGCGTAGTGTGACGTCAAACAGATACTTTGTGGTTCCGGCGCAAAATTTATAAAGACGACCTTTGACTTTCATTTGCTCTTTTAGTAATCAAAGTATTATCGCGAAATTTGAGGAAAGAGAGTTCTGAAAGACTACGTTATCGGTATCAGGTGATATAGTGTTTCTTTTTTCTGTACCTTTAAATTTATTCACAGATTTCCTACACTTGAGCGAGGTTCTTCACTTTTTCTAGACTTGTCCTGATAATGCATTACGTCCTCTATAGGGGTTAGTAAAGTTCTATAACATTTTCTATTCACATATATTTTCTGGCGAGTCGGGCTTAGCCCGTAAACACTGTCTTATGAGCTCAAAGATATCTTATTTTCACCTGAGTTGCACATTGTCTTAAATAGATTCCGCGTTTTTCTAGCTAAATAAAGCTTTGCCTTTGCCGGACACGGCTTCTTCCATGTGCACGGGTTACTGATGCAGCTCGTACAGAAAAGCGACGCGAAAATTACTGTGGTTACCCCTAAAGCACTTCGTGAAATATAGCTGCGAAACGGTCGCGCAACTTTGTGCGTGTCCTCATTTGAACCAGCAACGAGCAGTGCCCTACTGCACATCGAACCTTCTGAACAACCGCTGGTTTGTCTGTCTGTCAGTGTGTGTGTGTGTGTGTGTGTGTGCGTGTGTGTGTGTGTGTGTGTGTGTGTGTGTGTGTGTGTGTGTGTGTGTGGTGTGTGTGTGTGTGTGTGTGTGTGTGTGTGTGTGTGTGTTGTGTGTGGTGTGTGTGTGTGGTGTGTGTGTGGTGTGTGTGTGTGTGGTGTGTGTGTGGGTGTGTGTGTGTGGTGTGTGTGTGTGTGTGCGTGGTGAGTGTGAGTGAGTGCGTGAGTGAGTGAGTGAGTGAGTTGAGTGAGTGAGTGAGTGAGTGAGGTGAAAAATTATTTGAGTATCTCCAAGCTACGGCCAACAACATTACCTTGGTTCTGTCTAGCTACAAGGCATTTCTATGTTTTTAAATCTTGGTGCCTGATAGTTGGGACGCCCTGTTTATTCTGCTCTTTATTGTGCGACTGTGAAGTGCAACAGGCCTGCGGCCTGGCCGCCCATCCGACCTTGAACGTCGGATTCATAGACCGTATCATCGTTCACTTCTAGATTTTTCGCGTGCGTCAGGTCTATTCGTGTATTTTTGATATGCTTTGGATTATGCCTAAGGGCAAGCTTTCGAAATTAAAAAAAAAAGTGCTGCAACTTTTCGCGAAACGAAACCTGTACAAATATATATATATATATATATATATATATATATATATACAGATGCTTACACTCACTGGCCGGAAAATAGGTTGAACTGCCGGCATTGACTAAGAGACCGAAGCCGGTCGTCTGTTTCACCATTGGTATGTTCGCGCGTCCTCGCTTATGCACTAGCCGGATAGCGAAAAGCCTGCGTTTGCTACACCTGATGGCCTTTTTGAGTTTAACGCGAAGCTTTTTGGACTGTGCAATGCACCAGCTACGTTTGAACGTATGATAGATGCAGTACTCCGTGGCTCGAAATGAAAGACCTTCCTTTGTTACTTGGACGACATTGTCGTCCGTTCGTCGAGTTTCTACTAGCCCCTACAACGTCTCGACCAAGTTCTCACGTGTCTAGCAAAGGTCACTTCGCCACCATCGCCGCTCCGCTACACAAACTTCTGACTTCGAGTGCATCTTCTATATATATATATATATCATTATATTCCCAGAATCCAGCAAACAATGACACCAACGACATCATAAGGGCTCTGTTTGTGCACCTTAAGTTCATTTTCTCGGCTATAACAAAAGCTATATAAACAGCACGCTGTCCTTGGTGTCATTGTTAGTTGCTTCTTATCATATAACTAATAAAAATCAGGCCCCTCGGTTTTCTTTCTTCTAGTTCAGATATATATATATATATATATATATATATATATATATATATATATATGTGTGTGTGTGTGTGTGTGTGTGTGTGTGTGTGTGTGTGTGTGTGTATACACTTTTGCGGACAGTGCATGTTAGCGTGCTTGTGGGAGTGTATACATTTGTTTTCTTTCCTCATGCATCGCACTAAAAGACATACCTGGCCAGAAAGCAATGTCATTGTCTACACATGCCTCGGCGCACATAAAATGTAAAAAGTAACTAAGAACGCGATATCGCTAGATGCTGAAACGGATAGCAGATATATGGCATTTTGTGAATGTAAAATAACCGTGAAATAAAATTCCTGTTACTGCAGAGAGTTCTCCTGTTACACTATTAACTCTGGTTTTAACAACCACGAATCATAAAATGTGCTCCCCGGTTTAATATAACCCGACGGCAAATGTTCAGCGCTGAACACAGTGAAAGTTTAGCTTCAGGTTTATTACGGAGGCTTGCCGAGGCTTTCTGAAAAAGAAAAATATATATATAAATGAAAGAAGAGAGCAGGGCCAAGCCAGGAAACTATACTCTGACATCCTTCCGCAGTCACGAGTAATATTTTTCAGTTTGGAATTCTTGTGCGTCCGTTTGTTTGCGGAGCTACGTAAAGCATGACCGGTGTAATAAAGCAAGAGGGATTTCTATATGGTACGCAAAGTACGCACCAGCCCATGCGCCGCAGATTCAGTTTTGCATTTCAACTAACTCCTTTATAACCAAAATATTATCTTGCTTTTTATGCAGGATGTGAACAATGTTTGCCTAAGTATTAAAACTTGACACTGGGGAACATAACTCATGGCGAAAAAAAAAAAACTAGCTTTGAATAGCCAAGCCTCGACCTGTGCAAGCGAAAATGTCTGTTTAAGCCGCAGTAGCGACCCCAAAGCTTTTTTCTTTTTCTTTTCATTGTTCTTCTTAGTTTCTTCTTTTTCCTGTTTTTTGTTCAGTCTAGGTATAAAAGATGAGACTGGGGGTTCTTCACTGTCTGTATTTGCAAAAGCCTAGGTCCATCCCAGATAAACAGATAAGATGAAATAACAGTTTATAAATTACCAAGTATACTAAAGACAAGTTCTCGGGACAGCACTTCTTGAAATGTGGTTTTGAAATGCTTGTATAGTTACAATCGTTTAGCAAAGGCGAAGGCAAAATCGCATCGTTTGAGAAATCGCTGAGCAATAGTAAGCAAAAGCTGGAAAAAATAACTGGTTGTCGAAAACACACTACTGCGCGGGATTCAACTTTAACAATTATTGTGAGTGTCTTGTGCAGTTCATTTTCTGCATGTTTATCCTAGCAATATATTTTTCTAGCGCGTATGTCGCATCCCGAATCCTGTGGTTGAGTAGCTTACTATTTTCTTCGTCTGTATAGTTTCATAACCTATAAAATCTTCAGACAGGCTGATTTATTTTTTATTATTTATTTGTAAATACTTTACGCCTGCCTAATAAGAAACCAGGCAACTAAGCTAAAAGTATAATTGTGGAACAAAAATTCAACATACACACTTTCCACATGATTCTACACGCGCTTACGCAAAGGCGTGTTGAAATTTCTGCAATCCGTAATTATTCGCAGCTTTGTTTTTTCACATAAGAACATTTAATTGTAGTTAGCTTTCTTCAGCCTGTTTTGCTGATATTTTTACCGAATAGGGCTAACATGACACTTCGACATGTCCATGAAAATTCCTAGCCTTCAATGACGTTAGTGAATAAGCGTCACTTCACTTCACATTGATGTTTATTTTGCAAATGCTCGGGCGTTTCTCTCTACAGTCGCGAGAGAATGTCGTTTAATTGTCAAACGTAATGGCAGTCTCTACGCCTATTAGTGTCATGACAGCAGTGAGGCAATGAGAAAGTTCCTGAAGTCGGAGTGCGAAACAACCATTTTTTTTTTTTTTCACGTAGGGTTGGCACTTTTTGCTCTAACCCACAACGATTTTTTATTAGTTCACGAAACAAATGACGGGTTTCAGAATACTTATAGCGAAGCTGGAACACCGGCTTCTCGCATTAAATTTGCACTGGCAGGGGCTGTGATCAAAGGCGCTAAAGAAGCGGCCGTTGGATTTCTACAGCGTGATTTGCGTTGAGAGGGGGAGTTCGTCTTTTGCTGGGTGGAAATTCTCTGTGTACATTTTTTTTGCTCATGGATGAATGTACAGCAGTGTAGCTTTCACCATATGTGTTTCATTTCCTAGCACGCATGCGCAACGCTATTCATTAAGCAGCTTTTTTCCCCCTGACGTGGATGTAACATACTAACTAAACATGTTGTAATAGCCTTCGGCAGCTAGCGCTGCCAGAGCTAAAATAAAAAGGGCAGGCGAGAAATCTGAGCTGGCATGGGAAACATTGCCCAACCCACAAATCCGAATAATCAGCAATGATGGCTTGCGTGGATAACGCGGAGCTTTGGAAACAGGCGTCTTGCTGTTCGTCTGTCTGTCTCGCATCTTGTGCTCCTTTTCACGGCTGTATGTAACAGAAGCGATATGGTGATCACACGCCTGCGCCTGTGCAACCCTCTCGCCGCTGACTGTCGCGATTCATATTATCCGGGAAAACGGTGGAGCGCACGGTTGACGCACCCGGGCGAAGAGAGTGTTTCGTACTGACCATGCAAGCCATGTGCACATGTTTTTCGCAACGCCCATGCACGCCTCAGGTGCAGAAACACAAGACGCGAGACGTTATGAAACGCTCTGTCTGCGTAGCATCCCAGAACGTGCAGTTACAGTGGAGGGAAAGATCACAACGGTCCGCAACTTCACAGTGAAGCGTGACAGTGTGGAGCGCATGCGACAGAGTAATAGCAAAATGTTTAGGTGGAGTTGTATTTTACTTAACACATAAGTACAGTGATGTACATGAGCGGTGTGGATGGCAAGATAAAAGCTGCATCACGGCAGCTTGACTGGCCTCACCTCCCCGTGAACAGCAGGTGCAGAGCATTATCACTCGTTTAGTCGAAAAAAGTCTGTCATGGAGACTTGAATAAGTTTTACGTGAAGTTAAAAAGAAAACAACAGCTGGAAAGAGCAGGAGATCTACTTAGAAAGTTAGATATTGCAACACATGATAACTAAACCACACGTGTGATAAAGGGATCCTTATGAACCTCCCAGAAATTCATAAGAATCTCTTTCACCCCACTTAGCTACAGCACATTGTAGCCAAGCGCTGGGTGACGGAGACCGTACTGCTCTATGCTCCGGTCATCCTATAGTGTACGACGAAGGCATAATAAAAACATAAATGGCCAAAGAAACGTACTGTAACACAATGTGTACCAAGAAACAAACTATTTAATGTGATATATAAGACCATCTAATCCTTAAGGAAACGTTGGCATTGAACCCATTTCGCTTTGCATGATCAACCATGGAACCACAGTGGTAGCGTCTAAAGAAAAATAACAGATAGCTCCCCCCCCCCCAAAAAAAAAAAGAAGAAGGAGAGAGAAACTAAGCTGAACCTCTTTGAACGGGTATTTTGCAATATATGCGCTGCATTATATGGCGGCCAGCATGATGCGGAATGTGTTATGCGTGGTAATGATGTGTGTGTGTGTGGGTTATGCTAATAAAGTGTGCGTTATTTATTTATATATGCGTGAGGCTTACGAGCAGAGAAACGCACATATTTACATTTCCGACGCCACTCAACTCACCAGGGCCGCGCTCCCCTACGCTCTCATGGCGAAACCCTGGACTCGGAGTTGGAGCCCGCACCACTTACGCCACCGTGGAAGACACATACGCAACTGGTTGACTCACGGCCTTTGCCAGGGCGCATGGACCCGCGCTGCCACCTAGAGCACAGAAAGTGCTACGCAAATCGGCACATGCACATAAAATGCGTTTAATGAATCTGCATTACCTCTGGCAATAGCACCTTGGAACGAGCTTCCAAGCCACATTGTTGAAGTTACTAATCTGGAATCATTTAGAGAAACATGAAAAAAGTGATTACGTTTTGTATTTTTGCATTGCATTTCTTGATACCGCAAAAAATGTGCACATATGTCATTTGTACCATGTGACTTAACTGTCGTCATCCTCTCTTCTTACCTGCAGGTTACAGGTACACATGCGTTTGCAGTTCTTTGCCAGGAGTTTGGTGAGCCATGTGCGTTTCTGATCGTCCAGAGTGCTGTTGTTGTGTTTGGTTTGCTTGATGTGAAATGGCGTCTTTTTTCAGTTGTTTGATTTGTTGTTAGCTATGTTCTCCTTTTTTACAACATGTTGTTTCTCTTACCTCCCTCACGCAACACTCCAGTTGGAGCCTGTGAGGCATGTGTATAAATAAATTAATTAATTAAATAAATAAACATGGAGAACCTAGCTAGCTCCTGTGCCACTCCCTTTTACATGGACGCTACCTTCGCACAACGGCCGACGGTACGCGAGCCGCAGTTAGAATACACCGCCTCGACACTGGAACCGCGCCCACCCGAGAGTACGTATTTGGTAATCAAGAACCACCAGACGTACTCACGGTCGAACTGTCTGTGTCACGATCGGCTGTTTGTGTCGCGATCGGTGTCATGGTCGGCACGAAGCCCTCGAAGAACCTCCAGCTCCTACACAAATTGCAATATATACCGACAGTCAGGTGGTGTTGTGCGCATTACGAGCCCCCCACACTGACCCCATCGCAAGGAAGAAAGCAGAGGCAAGCAGGAGGCTGCACATGGTGCGCGCAGTCGAAACTCGGCTATGGTGGGTTCCCGGCCACTGCGGAGAACCAGGGAACGAAGCGACTCACGCCGCTGTGAGCGCAATACTAAACTTAAACCGCCCAGGGTGACGTAGCAACTTTTATTGCGATAGCAATTATATGGACACTCAAAAGCAGATTTCTGCCGTCGGCGTCGCCGTCGCCGTAGCCGTCGCCGTCGCCGTCGCCGTGAGGTTCCGTATGACGTCATTTGGAGAAGAAATCGTCGCCGATGATGATAAGTGGTTCTTGAGGGAAAGGGAAAGGTTGGCGCTATCTTCTGCAGCCCTTGAGGGAGCACGGCTCAGCGCCAATCGAACGCTGTATGTGCAAGTGAAAGGGCGCGAGGGGCGCGTCTTTCACGGGGAGTGAACGCACGGCGGAGAACAAACGCGCGTTCCGCGCCGTGCTCGCTTAAGGGCTGCAGAAGTAGGCGTCTCTTTTCTCCTTTACAATCACCATATATGTAGAGCAAACGCGCCTTCTTCCGACGCGCGAGAAGCCGTGGGGGAGGGGAGGGAAGGGAGGCGACGTTTAGCTGCGGCACCAAGTGCCTATTTATATCACAGGCTCCGGCAACAGTCACCAACGCCGCACGCATTTTGAGCGAACGCGGGCAAAACGCCGATGGCGTCGACAACAGTTCTGCGTGTTGCCGATGCTGCTGCATGTCCAAGTTTATACAGCTGATAAAGCTAATATCATTACTCCGTATAGCTCTCTACAAGTTTGCTATCGCAATTGATGCTTCGCCTTTCAGGTGAAACTGCGACCACTTTTTAAAGACGATAGTCTTTCTTGGGGAACTTAAACGCTGAAAATTGGTCGGTCGGTCGGTCGGTCGGTCGGTCGGTCCGTCGGTCCGTCCGTCCGTCCGTCCGTCCGTCCGTCCATCCGTCCGTCCGTCCGTCTGTCTGTCTGTCTGTCTGTCTGTCTGTCACCCGATTCAGCCACCCGGCCAAAGTTGGACCACTTGCTTACCGCCCACACTACTTAAACTTGTACGGCTGTTCATACTTGTGAATGTTATCGATCACAAAGTAAATATTACGCATATCTGAGGCGCAACATCACTAGGTAAGCATTAGGAGGTGTGCTCCTTTAATAGAAAATACATAGATACGTAACTCTAAAGACCCTAGTTTCTTAAGCTGCGCTGAAAATGCCATGCTATGCGCGCCGACGAACGACGTTCCCCGACTGCGCGCCGACGAGCGCTCTCTGCCATGGAGGAAGGAAACCCTCTGCACAAGCTCATGTTTCCCGATGTATTGCCAGATGGCGTCCATGTCTCACGCAGCGCCTCCTCAATTTTATCAATGCCAGCCAGATGCGGCCGATTCAACATAAAGGAAGCGCTGTCTGAGGCAGGGCAAAACATAAATGGCCGCTTGATGAAATAATGCGGTAAAATGAAATCTGTTCAAACAAACCTCCATTGCATTTATCATGCCAGGACAGAAATGGTACGAGAACAGCATCACGGGTGGCCGCGGATCAGACCAGCACTCATGTAGTACGGCCGGCAGAAGACTATCGTCTTTCGACGACATTTGCAGCGAAGCACGCAGATACGCGGCAATTTTTGCTCCTGCAAAATGATGGAAATGAAGATACATCCTTCCTAGAACAACGACAGAGGTGACGACAGCTCCGTAAACGCCTACAACAACATACGCCGAAGGAAGACCCACTGCCTGCATGTTTGTCGGGCGCGTATCAAGTACTCGTGCACAAGGCCCGCACCGGTACTGAACTTACTCCGGATGTACTTGTACGCTGGCGTGCACACAAGAAGACGCCTTCCGCGAATCACTACGGAAGAGCTACCCCCTATACAGACAAGTTGCCCAGCGTGTAAAACGTCAGCTGCGCCAACCATCAGGCACTTCCTGTGGGAGTGCCCAAAGTATGCATCCCTAAGACGAAAGCACAGGGGCAAGTGACCAGCTTCGAGAAGTGGATCCGTACTTCGGCGGAGGCCGACAGTGTCATGCGATCGCTGTTAACTTTTGTTGCGGAATCGGGCATTCTCCGCATGGTGTAACCATGCGGGGAAGCATTTCTCGGTGGCTGGCCCTGTCCTCATCTCCCAATTCAGCAACTCCATTGCCCTTAATAGGCCGATGAGCCATCCCTCTTTCAATAAAAATGTACTATAACCGGTGGACCGGATAACGGGTGGACCGTTAGATTTACAGAATGAATACCAAGAGAAGGGAAGTGCAGTCGAGGACGGCAGAAAACTAGGTGGAGTGAAGTTAGGAAATTCGGAGGCGCATGTTGGAATCAGCTTTCACAAGACAGGTGTAGTTGGAGATCGCAGAAAGAGGCTTTCCGTCCAGCAGTGCACATTAATATAGGCTGATGATGACGATGATGATGATGACGACGATGACCATATATAGCCGAAGATATACATTTCACGCCACAGCGACCGCCATGTAATGCTTCGCATAACTTCGACAATTCCCGTTCAGGGAGGTTCAGCTTAATTTGTTTGCGTGATGCCCGGAGCAGCATAACCAACGCGTTAAGGCCGTCATAGGGAGTGGAGGTGGAACGGCTGCGCGTGCGTCCGTAATTATTGCCCGAGCGGCGCATGCTCTCATTTTTGGTTCCCTTTAACCTCCATTCTAAATTTGTTTTATTTGTTTTCAGTTTAGGACGAAGTGACATGTTTGTAACCATCTGTTCGATACTGAACTGGCGTCTTCCCCGTTCATCCGGCAAACTCGTTATGAGAACTAGTACATTTCTAATGACGCCTTTGCGGCCATACAATCAGAGGCGGTGGCACTTTACGACTTCCGGCGGAAGAGAAGCAGAAGGCGCCGTTGGCGCCGAAATACGCCTATGTCCCCGATAGAACCAACTACAATGTGCGCTGTAGCTGCAAACGAGGCCACGCGAAGTTGCGGTCGTTTGCGGCATCTGCTACTAGGCTCCTCGCTGGGTCTTGACTGTCAAAAGGGCGTGTGAGATTGTTGTCGTTACATCTCTCGATGGCTATCCTAATCGTATGGCGTTCGGTGAGATGCCGTAAGTCGGCTTACGACTCTAGCCGAAGCGCCATGCCGTCCGTGATAGCACTTGTGGTAGGGTAATTACACACTAAGGCGCCGACTACCACTTTACATACCTTCAGTAGCCTGTGTCGTCAAAACGGTGCGGTTTCATCGCAGGAGGGCAAACTTCTACGATGGCGCGCAACGACAACCGACATTTCGGAAGAGACTGAATACGGCTCCTTCTGTGTTTGGTTTTTATTTTTAGTGACTCGCCAGGACGTTCTGGCAATGGGCGTTGTGATTAGAAGTTCACGCGGTTGTCGATACAACGCGCTCTCGCTATGCATATATTTTTGCAGGCTAAGCCTGCGTTAAGTCACGTTTTTATATAATAATTGTTCTCTCTACCATGGCCTTATTTTTGGGTCAGTTAGTCAATTGGTTTATTGTTTGTGCTTAGGACTGCTGGCCTTTCATTGGCTTATTTCCCCAGGATCTCATATTTATTAAGCAACAAACCATAACACTTTTCGTTTCATCAAACAAAACTGTCAGTTCATAGCAAGGCACGTTGGTAACACCACCATCTTTCTCGACACGTACCCCTGTCACTGAGCAACGCGCCGAACAAGTCTTAAGAGCTATATCCAGTTTCAGGTGGCGTCACTGCTCTGTCGTTCTTGGACACAAATGAAGGTTCGATGTTGCCGCGACTTGACTACAATGGTGATAGCATATGCTGGTGGGGCTTTCCAGGGGGCGCTTTGTGCGCGCGCATTAAAATAATGAGAATGGCAATAAGCACGAAGACTTGATGTACCATTGTGATTGAAGCAGAGAAGGAGCGCGTAGTAAAGAGAACAAACGTTTCTGTGGAGCATTTCATTTCAACATTTCCCGCTGACTGCTGCTGCAGAAAATAACAACGAGGTATGTGCGTGGCAACTGCCGTCTGAAGGTGGTCGTGAAAACTTCGCCGTTCCAAATCCGTTAGCGACGCTTTCTCAACTCGGGAAAGGGGCGAGTTCTTTGTCATCTTCGTCTTATCTGTCTGCCCACGCGCCGGTATTGTCCGACACCTTCGGACGAGCTTACTCCGGGATGAGAATTTCAATAATCGACCCAAGCGCCTTTGTTACGCGAGCAGATCTCAGTGCACGGCGCACCATCTGTGATCGGTAAGCTGACGCGGGCTCTGTTCCCTCATCTGCAGTCTCTGATTTCCAATATTCCTCGAGGAAAGTCGCACCTCATTGACGTCTTTGTCTCGGCTCCCAGGGGATGCCACACCAACCAAGGCAATGTAACGTGGGCTGATTGTGGTTCCTTTGCGTGTTACGTTTCGTACACATTAGTAGTGCCTCAGAGCGAAATGAAAAAAAAAACTAAAACAAAGATAACACCGAACTTATTTATTCTAACAAAATGGCACGATACAGAACATATTGCGCACCGCACGGCTAATGCACACCCTCCGCGTATCGTGTTGTCCGTCTCTTTTCGGCGCTGTTAACTTCTGCGACAATTCGAGTATAGTCAAATCAATATAAACTTTAGCCATTTACGTGGAAAACAGAGTGAGCAATGGCCGTAAGGTCGAAATATAACAGTTGTGCGCCATTTAAGAAACCCAAATCTGCAAAGCAGCTCTTTTGCAGATGTGTCCCTACTTGCGGGATTTGTGGCCTGGAAATAATTATCTATCTATGTATGTATCTATCTATGTATGTATCTATCTATCTATATCTATCTATCTATCTATCTATCTATCTATCTATCTATCTATCTATCTATCTATCTATCTAGAAAACTGACTGTGCCATCTGTTTTCGCATCATCATGTGTATTTGCCACGAAAAGTCCCTCCAACGAAAAAGAAGGCGTCATTTGTCACCATCGGCAATTCGACCTTACTCGATCGTAATTAGGTCTTACGCCTTATGAGTAAGATTGAATTACGATGGCTATGACGAGTTAGCCATGTTCAAAGCTAGGGCTAGTTAGCTGGCTACGTAATATGGTACAAACCAGCACCCTTTTGGGTTCAAAATGTTTTACTGTGTCATACAAAATTACCTTGCTATGCCAGGTCGCTACAGGTTCAACGCTGAATCTTTATAGTCCACATGACATGGTTGAAGAAGACAGCATACTGCATAGTTTTGTTGACACTGGTAGTGATCCTTCTTCAACTGTGTAATACATTCGTACTGAGTTTTGTTGTGTACACCTAAGTAATAGATGTATCGCATGTTTTTTTTGCTTAATTGCCCCCGAAGTTCCCCTTGAAGACACACTTTGGGAAAACTGCCGCGCCATCGTTACCCGCTCATGGCACCAATCGCAATAATTGCTAAGTCAGCCAGATATTATCCCCTCTGCTGGATTTCTTCTCAATAAGGTGCTAATGTTAGGGTCGATCCTCCTTTAATTAGCGTCAGGTCACGAAATTTCATTTGCACAAGAAATTGTTCCATCATCCCTATACTACAATAAGACGCACCTTGGCGCTCAAATTATGAATGCAGACAGGTTTCATTCTTCAGTAGTGATTCCAGAACTGTTTTGAGGGCTGTAAATAAGCCCGTCATAGCTGTAGACATGCAGCTAAAGCATTTAAAATTATCTTTCTTTAGCAGAAGGTGATGTAAAAGCTTTACAAGCGTGTTTGTTAGCACGCGAGAGCTCATGAATATGCCCTCTCACACGCGTCATATCGCCGTAAAATTACCGCAGTTTTCCCCGTACTATGCTAGAGCTATACAGACAATCTTAAGCAATGAGCGTGAACTGTATTTTGCATATCCAAGTAATCACTGATTGTCGTCTTAAAGACATACAATCGGCAAAATATCTTTCGCTGATCTAATTATGCAAGTTTCCCAAAACTGCCAACCCACTCGCGTGATATCGGCCGAATTTGGCGCTACTTTTACCGTTCATGAGCATTCTGCAGCAGTTTTCATAGGGAGAGGACCTACCGCAAGTGGTGCCAGTGCAGCTAAGGGCGCAATGGATTAGGGCCGAAAACCTTTTGTTTAGGAGGCCCGAGGTGAAGAATAATGCTTTCAAAGGCCTTTGCCTCCGTCCATCATCCATCTTTCCTGCTTTAATATGCCGGGACATTTGCACCGGACAAACACCTTTGCGCACCATTGATCCTAAGTCAGAGTGTTTAGAGAAGCCTCCGACAACAATGCGTTGCATATACTCCATCACGTATACTCCATCCATTACATTCAAAGAAGGATGGCTATTTCTTATTTATTGTTGCACACTACCGAACTTATTTTTTGCCGCCTGCTACGACCTTACCATCGCGCAGTCAAGAATATTCCAGCAGAATGCACACTGTTGCACATTTGCGAGTGTGTGAAGGGCAGTTGTGGTGCACTTAATTACGCTCCCGTTAGTGCTAATGCCCGTGGACCCTGGTTATACTTATTCTCCATGCGGCGTGCTGCAAAATACAAACAAGAGCAGCATTTGTTCCGTTGTAAGTAATATGACTCACGGAAGAGCACTTGTCTTGCAATGCATTGAGGGGCTCCGTGTGAAATAATCAACGTAAAATATTTACTACGTCATATTAATGGCTATTAACATTATTTGCCTGCTTCGGGCACTCTGAGTTTGCTCACATCTATCTAGACATCGAGTTTCATACACTATATATCTAGCCTCTTACGCTGACCGACTGACCCAAGACCCAAGTTCTCTACTATTGCTTGGCCCACTAGGTATGTGCCCGAGTACCTGATGCCATGGTAGTCGTTCCATGTGGCGGCGCATACGCAGAGCGAGCACTTCTAGAACTTTGTTTAGGAATAAGACTAGGTATGATGACGTTGATCATATAGAAATATAATAAAAAGTGCTGTACATCCTTCTTCTGTTAGCGCTCGCGTGTCGCCGCCGCAGCGATCACATGCCAAAACGTTGCTATCCAATGGGCTATATCACGACGCATTAACCTAATAAGTACAACGTTTAATCGAGTTTGTGGAATTATAATAGTAAAAATTTGGTCCCCTTCGATGTGTGTCACAATTTGTTTTATGGTCTAATGGACTCGAGCTTTAAGTTACTGCAAAAGAAAAGAAAATTCATAAATATACAGACAGCTTGCATGTGCCGTCATAGATTAGGCTTTTCAGTGCGATGGTCCTCTGACATGGAGGCTGGGAATGCGATACATTGTTAGTACTTTTATAAGAAGACATGTATACGACGGTGGTACGATAGATGACATACCTGATGCAGTGAAAAACTCGTCAATTATTTTTTTTATAAACGGTGCTGAAGATGTTCACCCAGGCCCAGCGCTTGATGGCTGAACGCTTTCGACGCTCTATACCGACCGCTCTCGCCAACTGTGTGTTATTAAGCAAGGTTCTGCGAGCTCTTGTAGCCCCAGTTGCAGACAGAATGCGCGCTGCTGACTCCATTACATAAAGGAGCGTTGCGCTTGATGGCTAACAAGAGCAGCAAGCACTTGATTTATCGTACTTATTTACTGCGTACATATTCGAGAGAACACTCTGGTGAGCCAGTAAAACTTTCTGCTGGGCGAGTTGGTTCATACCTGCAAAGGAAATGGTTATGCGCAAACAAAACACGGACACAGTAATAGACGCGGACGAGCGCAAGGTTGGCAATGAAGGGGAAGAACATGCATTGAAGAAAGGGACCGCTCTAGTAGAAATATGGCTCAGTAAAACTTTCTGCTGGGCGAGTTGGTTCTTACTTGCAAAGGAAATGGTCATGCGCAAACAAAACACGGACACAGTAATAGACGCGGACGAGCGCAGTCCGCGTCTATTACTGTATCCGTGTTTGCAATTCTGGTGAGCGTTTATAGGACAAAAGCATGAATATAACCTTGTTTTAAAAAGCGTGATTAGATGTTTGAAGCAGAGCAACCACTCATAAGTTAACATTTGTTTTTCCATTCAGAGAAGGGACACCCAGTGTGATAACGGCTATATTATCGCATCAATTCCATAAGCACCACAAGAGCGGGAGAAAGACAATATCATTGGGTGAAAGCGGGAGAGATCAGCCGGAGGAGATTTTTCTCTAGTTGGCACTCCACGCAGTGATATGAATGGGTCAAAAGTCAATTAACCCTTGACCGTCCCCTTTCCCCCTCCCTCGCCCCCCCCCCCCCCCCCCCCCAGAAAAAAGGGAAGCATTGAAAGTGATAGCAAGGTGTGGCTTTGCGCTAAAGCTCCTCAGGCGCTGTTCTAAGACTACGGGGCGACATGTTGGCGTGACACAGCACACGAGGCAACTCACAATGCGCCGCAGAAACAGCGCCTTGGCGTCTATCCTGAAAACGCTGGCATAATTAGGAGTGATGCCGCCGACGTTACAGTCCTCAGTGGCGCACGCGATGAGATAAAAGAAAACAAATTTGAGAAGCGACCCTAACGTTTGACTTAAGTGTCTGCTAGTGGCACTCGCAGCAGCGTTGGTGTACCCTGGTGTATTATTTGGGTTAACTCTGTGTTTTCCTTGTGTTAATGTTGTGTTATTAAAGGGAAGTACGACACAGACACAAATAATGCTGGTAAATTCTTGATGTACACGATGTAAACTACACTACGATACACTACACTACACTACACTACACTAGGCCCGGCATCATCGTCGTCGGGACCTCGATGGTACACAACACTTTACCCGGCGTCCTCGTCTTCTACTTCCATGGCGAACAGAGCTGTCAGGAGACCACCACGCACAAAAAATTTTGTCCTACCTCTGTGACAAACCGGAAGTCGGTCCCACTGGAAGTTGTTGCGCAAGAACAACGAGCATCATTCGGTGCTCGTGCCACTAAAATGCCTTTAATGTTTTGTAGCTGGAATTGTGCTGTCCGTTCCGCTAAGACCAATGTTACACACCACGGTGTGGCATGCACACAACTGCACAGAAAGTACGCTACTGTTTGTCCGCACAACACCCGTGCCCGCAGTGGAAGGCAGAACACTGGTTCGGCTCGATTCTGGGCCGATTTAGCGGAGCGTGGATGGCGCGCTCACTTTGTCAATTTTGCAGTCAAACTCTGTACGCGTCTCTGGAAAGCCTCCAACCCACCGGCCGCGAGTGGCACGTGCACCGTTGATAGCGGGAGAGCAAGATGGCGGCGCGGACGACGTGAAAGCACCTCGAACGTCCGTATCGCAATAAAAGGCCAAATCCCTATTTAGTGACAGCACAGTGTAGGAATACAACTCCTACACTCAAGTTGCCGCAGTGCGTGCGTGCGTGCGTGCGTGCGTGCGTGCGTGCGTGCGTGCGTGCGTGCGTGTGTGCGTGTGGTGTGGGTGTGTGTTCAAACTGCCTCGTTTCGTGGAGGATGCAGGAAGCAACTTCATCGCTTAGCGGGGCTTCGGAGAACTTGCTTTCTGCATTTTCGCAAGCTTCTTTCCGGGCTTTGATATTCGCGAAGAAAACGCCACCCTTCCAGGAACTTAAATTTCCAAGCCTAACTCCCCGTTTGCTTTTGCTGTTCATGCCATTCGACTAGGCTTAAGGCTCTCCTAGACTTCGATAAACGTCCACGCGAAAGTAATCTGTCCGAGGACGAAGCGTCCTTCCATGGTCGAAATTGTCGTTCCGAGAACTTTCGTCCGCAGTTGTTGCAGGAGCTGTTCAGCACTTCCAACTGGGCCAGACAATTTGCTCATTGAGGCGAACACGTCGACGCGCTTATCACCGACCCATGAAATAGATTTCCTTTCTTGCTCTGAAGTTTACCGCGTTAGGTCTGGCCTGCCTGTAGGTGTATTTGAATATGGCCTGAACGTACCATGTTTATTGCCACGTGCACAAGCTTGATTTCTTCTTTTTCTCGCATTTTTTCTTAGCTTTATTTTATATTTATTCTTTATTTTCTTGGGGCAGCATCGCCGATTACTCGGTGGACTTCTCAATCAACGATGCTTATACGGCTTGGTATTCGGATATTGGATGTGTAGAGATGTGATTTCTTGCGCAGCTAATGGTTTCCACAACTTCTTCAGCTTATGCGCAGACATGTACCCTGCTGTGAATTTTGCTAGAAACTCAGTGGCTAAACCAAACATGAGAGGTTTTCTAGGATAAACTGCAGCAATACTGTAACATAACCTTTCCGCAAGGTAATCTACATGCAAATCCGCACACTACGAGACGTTACTATTTGTTATTGGCTATGCTTAGGTGCTTTTCGAGCCTCTGGATGCTGCAAGCTACATACTCTTCCTCTTTTAGCTAAGACATGTGCGCCCAGTGATGCCAAAGTTTCAAACAATGAATAAGGAACGAATATAGTGACAACGGTTCTGAAGTTCTAAAGTACGCTTCTAAAGCACATACACACAAGACATAAGTACACAAAAAACTAACGTTCTTTCTTATTAGTTCACAATATACAAATGTTTTTGTAGAAGCACAAATGACGCCCGTCGTTGGCGACTACGGTATTATATTAAATTTTGTTGGTCATCCAAACAAAACTCTTATAGTGATGCATTTTATTATTTGCCATATGCAGGGTGTCCCAACTATCATACCCCAAGAGTTATAAATATGCAAATGCCACGTAGCTGGACAGAACCAAGTTAATGTTGTTTGCCGTCGCTTGTAAATACTCAGATTATTTTTTGCATTCTGCCTAATTTCATGATTAGTCCTAAATAATTATACAACTTTTAAAATATTGTAATTAGATGAAACGTGTCAATTAGAAAATTGTAGAGCAACACGAAAAACTCCTAATACAGCTTTCTGTTTCTCAATACGTGCTACATAAAAGTGTTCTTTCCGGGCGTGAAAGAAGCCCGCGAATACACGCAATCTTTCCGCGAAAAAAGAAGAAAATAATAGTGACAACAATATTTAGTAGCCTTATCTCGTATGTAAGTGTTCGGGCTTTGCCCGTGCTTTAAGATTTTCCCGTTTTCAACTTATTCGCGTCCTTATGTGACGTCGTTCGCACTCACAGTCAAGCTAAATTTTTGTTAATATCGGTTGGTGGTGCCTCGAGCATAAAAACTAATGTAATGTCATGTTTTTTTTTTCAGCCTGCCCACAAACTCATATCCACTGTCTTAACGAGCTTAAAGTTGAAAGTCGAACGACCAAGGAATGGCCAGAACGGAACACATCAGAAGCAGGTGCAAGCTTCGTACAAATGGGCCATTTGCACAAAAGTCTGATAAAAAATGGTAATGAATAAAATATGTTAGTAAACGTTCCTCTGGAGAGTTTCACTATGCAGTCAACAGTTGATTAATAATAGCTTTTGTGGTATCCCACTTCTAAACATGGCCTCAAAGTGCAACTCTTTGCTAGAATTGGACGAAGAATTGTATTGTAATTACAGAGAAATTTGACGTCGGCGCATTAGGAATCAGTAAAAAAATGGTTGTAAAAATAGTGTCTTATGTGAAGTTTGTCGGCTTTCCTCGAGAGAGGTGTCCCGAAAAACGGTGAATTCTTTTTGGTTATGAAAATAAATGGTGCTTTTGTAGGCAACATGTCAATGCAATATTCTTCAACGAGAAAAACAACGTGACTCTGACGTACTCTGATCTGTAACTTATAACTATAAAATTCCTCCAGCGTGTGTTCCCAAACATTATTCCTTTCAAAATATATTATTGACAACCCGCGCTAGCCCAATGGTTATTTGAACAAATTTCGTCAACGCTTCGAATGGAGATTCTTTGCCGCATCTAGTCGCAATAGCCGTTTTAATATAGCCCGCGGCAAGTGTATTAATTCCAGATAAAAAAAAGAGAGAACAAGACGTGCACTCGTCTACTTCTCTCGTTCTTGTCCGTGTCTTCTAGCGCTATGACCCCCTCTGATGTATCTAATCAAAATGGAGAACGGTGCCTTGTCTTATGTATACACACGCGACGGTGACGGCGCCCCGGGCGAGAGGCAGGTTACCAAGGCACGCAATCGGTTGGAACGACGAAAAAGAGAGGGCGGTGCGAACGTAGACATGGCCGACACGGGTGGGCCTTTTGGGCTACGATCCGATCGTGGTATCTGTTACTAAATTTCTTCGCGGGGCCTCTTTCTGTCCCAGGTATGACAAGGGTAGTTCATCGGCTTGTTACAGGTCCCGGAGTCCACAGAGGAAATGTGTCATTGCGCTTGGACCCCTTCTGAACTGTCGCCAGGATCGGCCTACATTTTTGCACACGTGCACAAAAAAATGCACGGAAGCCTAGCCACAAACCACACACGATCACGCACGCAGGTACAAGCGCGCCTGCGCAACCAGTCGTCTTTCTGACGCTTCTAGGATTCACACTTCACCGTGCAAAGACGCCCAACAAATATCTCAGAGCTCTAGTGCAGATTCTACACGCACGACATGCCCCATTCCTCTTATTTTACCACAAATAACGCGTATCACCTCAGCTACACTAAACTGTTTTAGTAAATGTGCGCCATATGCCGAGTCCCAACACTTATCGGAATATGACGACGTGTACGAGAAGGACAAATGGTTTTGTTATTGGTACGAACATGGCTATAGGATGAAATGTCCTAGCCCATGTTTTCATTTCACTGTCCCTGGTCAGTCGATACGATAAACGAAGCACATTCAGTATGTGACAGCTGCTGCCAGCGAGACGTCGCTGAAACTTTCCCTATCGTGCAGTCACGCGCAGAAGCTCTTAGAAAAGAGCTCTTACTTCTCGTGTTTCTCGTCGGGAACTATCCCACGAGCAGGCATTATTCGACACCATAGGATGAGCTGCCTGGAGGATGAAGGGTTCGGTGGTCGATACGGACTTCTTCTCTTGTTCCCCAAAGCGTATCTCAGCAGACGGTGCGCCAGCTGGGATCGACAAGCTGACGCCGGCTGCGTTCATTCTGCAACTGCCTGCGATTTTCGATTTTCCGAACACGAAACCACATTCTCTTAAGCTCCGTTCGGGCCGCTCGAGTGGTGCTAGTCCAGCAGAAAGAGCTTGGGCCACACGGCGATTGCGGAATTCAATTAAGTTCTGGGATCTCAATTTGCGAAAAAAAATATTTTGTATAAGATAAGCATCTCGCTCGATAACATTTACTTTTTGTACCATAGGTGCCAGTGCATGTAAGCACATAAAGTGCTCGAGCAAATTTCATTGTGGATGCGGGCCCTGTTCGCCGAGTGAATGCAAAGCAATATGTAAGCCACAACTAATGAAAAACATGCTCTTCAAAATATTATGTTTTTTTAATATACCTTATTTTTAAGTTGTGTCTAGGCGAGGTTAGCGTGATAGGTGATGCCCGAGAATACTTGTCGCTTAGGCAAGCAGTACATAACAATAATAGGCCGTCTCAAACAAACAAATGAGCCAACAAGAAAAAAAAACATACGTCGGCTAAACCATAAAAGCAAACGAGACAGGCTACTAAAATAAAATAAACATATGTAGTAAATATAGTTTACGATAATTGGCGCCTATGCGATATGTCATGCCTGACTAGTGCATCGCAGTAGTTTATGCCGGATGGAACAGGCACCCATCACACACGCCGGGAGAACGGGTGATATTCATTGACTCGCTGATCTTGACTCGCTCACTCATCCATACTCGCGTTGTGACGATATGTTTGTGGTATCTTTCCAGGCCAACGTTTCCCTATAATGCGTCATTGTCGTAAAAAATTCAGTTGGGATTGTTCTTTTTTTTTAACGACAATGATGCCGTAACGTTTTATAGATAATGACTGATCGCCTGTGGTGTTTGCGACCCAGTCTGACTAACTGTCCGCGACGCAGGGCACGCGTTCGACTTCATACGAAGGTGACCTCATGTAATATTCATATGAGCCGCAGTTGCATGACATATACGATTCTATGTTCCTTTCCATCGTATCATTCACTACGATGAGTTTCCGCATAGCAGTGGTTAAAGCTGAAGCCTCTTCTGCGCATATGTAAACTCACTCAGTAGGGTCTCTGTGCCGGTACAACAAGATGGGAATGTACAAGCATCTAGTCAAAATGGCCGCGAGGGACCCTCTGAGGTAACGGACTCGACAAAGCCGTGTGAGACAGCACCATTGGTCAAATTCTGGGGGTTCAGTAGAGCGATAACATTATTCTTTGCAAGCGGAACACGAAGGCACCTAGCTCAGTCGAAGGAGGCAGCCGCAGCCGTACGCGCTCCTACTTTTAATTATTCTGTCCTTGCTTGTTTCCTCCTCTGGATATAACAAATTCGTATACAGCCAACCATAATTTTAACGAAGTCATCGAGACCTAAACTTAACTTCGTTATAAAGATATTTTGTTAAAACCAAATGAGTTGTAGGCGAGTCATAGCAACGTCGGAATACAAAAACGTCAAATACAGCAATATTTCAAGTAAAGCAATTTCGTTATAACGAAAGTTTCTACAAATAACGAACGCATCACAAAAGATTGTTCAAGTTTCTTGAGCGAGTTCGAGCATTTCGCATTACCTGATATATCGAACTATATTCAGTGCAAAATTAAGCATTTTCATTAAAACCGGGTTTCACTGCGCTCCCCATGCAACGCCCAGGCAAAAACTTTGATATTGTGCTGCGCGGTCTAAAAAAGTAAAAGGCTCGCTTTCATTTTAACCTGCCTCAATATTTTGCGTCTTCCATGTGGGTTTCTAGATCTTATATGAAATGCGAGTATCCAACTATTCATCGCTTGGATTCAACTCCGGACGGGCCATTTCTCTTCCTTAAGCTCGCTTCGTCACCAACAGTATTATTTCTGCACTCCCTTGTTTGTGCGTGACTTGACCTGCCTCCTCCTCCTCCCCCTTTCGCTCCCTCGCTCTTGTTTCTTAAAAAATGACATGTGTGATAAAGTGGCCAACGGTCGCGAGAAAAGAGAAATCGTAACAGGCGGGAAAATATCACCCAGCGGTGAGAAGACTCAATTTTTCATGCCCTGCATTTCTCGGTGGTCATTTTCAATCCTGCGAAAACCGAGCCAGTGTTGTATGTACATGGTTCAAAATGTTGTAGCTTCGTTATTTATTCACGAGAGTCTGTAGCATTAATACCTTTATCATTTGCGTTTCCTTTAAATGTAGATAAATGTGAATGCAGGACTCGTTAGAGCCGGCTATACCGGAATCGCATATTCATTACACGGGCAGGAATAAGAAAAGAAAAAAAGCAAGAAACAAAATTACCATCAACGCTATACACACACGAACATGCCACAAGCTCACACAGAGTGTATCTACGGGCAGAAGCACTGGAAGCAGAGTCCAGTACTTAGTACGGTAACTCAGAACGCAGAAGTGAAGTAGTCCCCACAGTTCCTCTCATGTGTAATTTTATAAAGCATCCATATTTATACAGCCAGCTGATCGATGAAAGGACAACATGGCCGCGAAATCAATACGTTTAAAAATAGGCACCATATAGACAAGACAAAAAAAAAAAAGATTTGTGTGCATATTGCTTGCTCCGCGAGCGTATACAGTCCTTGTAGATATTTTGTTCTTAGTCGACGCTCCACATATATATTTAGGTATATGTATAGTATATGCTTTTTCATGACGAATCGGCGGGTTATACTGCTACACTATGCAATCACTGAAGTTGCTCATACCAGGCCTTGAAGGCAGAACTACACGTTCGTTTACCAGCACGTGAAAGCTGCGCCGGCAAGCACCTGAAAGCTGCACCACCTGCACCACGTGTGCACCTACGCATGCGCAGATGGTCATTGGCAGATGATATACGCATCGATGCGCGGCGCGAGAATGCGGATATCTGCTCCATACAGATATCGGGCTGTGGCTGCCTCGCGTTTCCACGCGCCTGGCTACGCAGCTATCGGCATAACGACGGTGCAATACAATCAACACTCAGTGAGGCAGATTTCTGTCATGCAAGGATACACGACAGAAATACTGTATTTACTTATTACGCTGATCTAACAGCTGAAAAATAAGACAATTGCGTGTATCGATATTTCAGTACTTTGAATCACTGTGAATAACAGAGTGTACGAGACGATGTCTGTCAAAATATGAATCAGTGGGACAAGTGGGCGCTTGCTCGCACGCGTCTTTTGTAAATGCAAACCGCCATTCTTCGCGAGGCGCGGCAAATGCAAGGCGCATTCGCGTGAGCTCTCGCGCGCCGGCAAGCGCACGCGTAGTTTGGCCTTTACGTACTTGATTAAACTATTCCTCAGAATATTCAGAATGACAGTCTACAAATATACGTCATGAAACGTAACATTCAGAGGGCAAGCTTTTTATGTTAAAGGTTTCCATACTAATGAATAATTAACTGCAAAACAATACCAGCCACTCCGACCTGAAGTTCTATCATTTTGCTGGCGCGGCTTTTTACGGGTAGCCTAATGACGTCTCTGCGATGTGAATACGAGTCAAGCACGGTTTATTAAATCTTATAAGTCTGACAGAAATTTTGGCGCACCGCCATATGTCGCGGCCGCGTTTGTTGGTCCCGCGTATAGTTAGACCGCCGTCCCAGATATTCAAGCGCGGCGCTCACCTTTGTTATCGCAGCCAGTGCGTCGCCCTTTGGCCGAAAGTGCCAATGCTTTGTGTATGATTTATTAGGCGTCGATGATTGTTGTGGAGCATTTGCTGACAATACGGAACATTCCATATCTCTGTTGTTCTTGTGTTGTATGGCATTGCTTTTCGACGGAACCTAACCCCATGAAGGGAGAATTACAACGGTCGTAATTCACACGGTATTCACGCTACATTTAGTACTCATACGCGTCTTCTGCTCTAATTGATCTGATTTCTTAAAGAGATGGACCATTGGATGCAGAACTGGCACTTTCTCAATTATTCCCAATTATCTTTATTGGCATTACTAATAGCTACGAGAGGCTCGGGTATTTAGTAGTATCCCAGACCAAATCACACTAATTGAAGCAAAGAGGGCATTATAGATCAATAATTTTACTGTCGTTTACCCTTTCCAGACGTTTGTAAATGGAATCTCTTTTGCACACTGTCGCGAAAGCACAAAAAAAAATATCAGAAGCAACATTTGCATCACTAGAATAAAGAAGGTTGTCCCAACACGCGTTACGTATATTCCAGCCGAAAGCATTCAGAGCTGTTTTCGAGACACACTGGAAACCGAGAAGCAGCATCATTTTCCATTTTGGGAGTGTCTATACTATTACAACTTCACATTGGCCTGCGGTCGATGATAGGATACGGCAGAACTGTTCTAGTAATAACCAAGGAATTATGATAATTTATTATAAACGAATCAATAATAGTATTTGAACATATGATAGCCCTTGTGGGAATATCTACAATGTTTGCAAAGGCACGGTTTCAGAACGGCGCAACAAGGAAGACGACAGACGAAAGAACACACGAACACAAGCGCCGACTCACAACTAAGGTTTATTCCACATCACAGAGCAGATTTATACACACACGTGGCCACACACAACGCAAAAAGAACCAAAAAACCAGAACACGTTAACCATTCAGGTACAGGATTTCTTTATCCTGTAGCGCAATAGAGGGACAGCTGATACAAGACTGTTTTTTATTTTGAATGTTCCATGCTTCGATTGCTTCCCGAGTCGTCTTATCATGATGCCTTGCAAAGGCACGACCTGGAAGCAGATTTGCGAACTACATTTTTTTACGTTATCACAATTCATATCTATATTGCACTCCCCACCAATGATAAAATTACACTGATCTTTATTCTGAAATGTCAGCAAGTTCTGCTTATTTATACCTTCTTTTTATGCATTTCTTTTTCATCTAACTTTTTTTCTACGTTCTTGTATGGGCAGTGCGATATTTTCATACTGCCGGCACTAACGTACCTAAATGTGGACATTTCAGCATTAAAAAGAAAAAGACAAGTCAAAGTTGTTTCCAGTGAGGTGCTGGAAACGCTCAACGACGGTCAACTGCACAGGAAATTCCCAAGAAAGCTTCCCGGCTTCATTGGTTTCAGTATTAGAAATTGTTATATCTATTCGAGAATCAGCTAAATTATCATGAAAGCAGTCGCACACGAGGGCGTAGCCATCAGAAAGCACATAATTTAATAAAGCCCTCTATTTCCGTAACACCAGAACAAACGTACGGTGCTAGCAGCCTTGGGCTAGCTTTCAATGATCGGTGCAAAACTTGCAAGCGAAGTGGACGCAGTGACCCCTGACTTCACACAAAATCTTAATGCGTAGTCGGATATGCTTACAGACTCAGTGTGGTAATAGATGAAGAAAATGCAGGAAAGCTTTGGTGTTCTTGTGCTCCTTGTTCCTAGCTGCTTCGCAACAAATCTGAGGTTCTTGCATCCAAATGTTGCAGCCTTCTCCGCTAGGTTGGCTTGGCCGACAGTAATATGCAAGATGTCAAACAACTTTCGAACAACGTGCATTTAGAGGGCCCTTGCATTTTTTGTTTTGTTATTAAACTGTGGTCATGAAGCCCCAGAAATATATCACAATTTATGCGATGAACACATTCTGGTGTATATGCCGCCTCCGATGACGAAATGATCGATAACTGCCAAATGGCTAAATCCCTAAACAAAGCATAAAAAAGGGCCGATATATCAGGCGACTTTTTTTTAGGTCCACCAAAAATTTTGAAATCTCCTGTGGCAGACAGTACGATTCTACTCCTTTTTTACTAAAAATCTCGTGGAAGCCAACGTTAGTTCCATGAAAAATCGAATGCATTTTTGACTAATAGCCTAAATTTCACTCATTATTGTTACGTGGAGACAAACGAAACAGTAAAACGTATTTACAGTATATTTACAAGGCGATCAAGCGTTCACCCTTATGGTTAAGAACGCGCGCCAGATTATCAGCGTCTTCTTCATCGACACTCCTCTTGAAGAATAGTACCGTGATAATATGTTGACTAATATTTACCTTCCAACCCATATTGTAATCTACGAGTTTTACCTTGTGATGTTGCACGACATATCGACTTGGAACAAATTCTGGGAATGGCACCAGTTTCGAGATATGTATACTGTCAAACTTGACGGTGCACGTGGGATGTTGTTTCACTGGCTTTTCTCTAAAAATGCTCTTTTATACATTGAAACACAAATGTAACTAGAATACCAATTTATTTCGATTGACATTTTCAAAATTATTATCTCAAAATAAGTATCCGTCTGACAATTTGTTCCAAGTAGATACGCCTTGCCAACTCCCCGGCTACAATTCGCAAATTGCAATACGTGCCATGAAATGTACAAAGTAGTACATACTTTGTGTATGTACTACACAAAGGTAGCTGCGGGCTCTTGTCAAGCTGCCTCTACAAAGAGAAACTTTTACCCGCAGCTTTCCTGTCATTGAACTGATGAAAATAAAGATTATTATTATTATTATTATTACTATTATTATTATTATTATTATTATTATTATTATTATTATTATTATTATTATTATTATTATTATTATTATTATTATTATTATTTGTATTATTATTATTATAAACAGCTATTTAGTGTATTTGTGTCATTTATTCAATTAAACCTTTTGATTTCTCATAGAAGTAATGTCCGTCTGGCCGAGTAATTCAGTACATTGGTATGGATTGTGTCATCTGCCACAGGTTGTTTTTAATATTTTGGTGCAGCTAAAAAAATCATTTAGTGTACTCTTTTCAGAGATTTAAACGTCCGTAGAAATAGAGCATTAATGTGCAAACAACGCAGCCTCAGCACTTTACCTTCAATCCTGGCTTGTTATAGCTGTAATAAAATTTGCGCTTTTTAATAAGGCTCAAGTGCTTTTGTTCTGACCGAATAATTATAGGTGTAAATGGCAAAAATAACCAGATACTGTTGAATGAATCAATTCTTGGGTTTTACGCGCCAAACCATGATTTGATTATGAGGCACGCCGTAGTGGGGCACTCTGGATTACCTTTGACCACCAGGGGATCTTTAACGTGCCCGCAATTGTCGGGACACGGGCGTTTTTGCATTTCGCCCCCATCGATATGCAGCCGCCACGGCTGGGACTTGATCCCGCAACCTCGTGATTAGTAGCGCCACACTGAAAAGCAGTTCAAGGTGAAAAGTTCAAGGCTAAGCCACCGCGGGCGGGTCAAAATACTGTTATAGTTAAGGTGCTCATGTAGCGAATATTTGCATTTATTGGTAAAGACGTCAAATAGTGACTTCATTTTATTGTAATATGTACTGCATAAATTTTGTACGATACTATGCTTCATTGTCGCAATTAAAAATCGTTGAAGCCAAAATCCATGGTAGGGGTTCTACAGGCCTATTGTATACACAGCGGTGTTGGGAAATAACCAAGGCAGATGCGTCAGACACCGTAGCAAGAGGTATTGCTTCCATCTGAAGCGCACAATGAAGACGTCTTGCTTACAAAGTAATCATGAGCTCCATTTCCTGTTCTCAGAAACTCTCGCTGCAGCAGAGCTTGGGCAATCCGCAAGGAAAACAACGCAGTTTCAGAAGTAGCCGTTCGAATCGACCTTCAGTGTTGTTTCTATATGTAGGTGATGAAGACGTCCTTTTCTATGAGGGAAAAAAGGCAAGAAAACTTTTAAAATATTTGAAAGCAGACGCTCATTGCCTACAAACTTAGTCAGATAATAAAACTTTGAATCAGCACAGTGGCGAGAGACAGAAAAAAAATACAAGTCGAGAGAGACAGGTGGGCTCTTCGGATTGTCTCTACGACCGGCGTACGATATTTATATCCCCCCTCCGCTGCCTGCTGTCATTCCAGATTCACTCGATAGCACCGGCTTAAGGCGCCTTCAGCATCTGTGTGCTGAGATTCGTTAAGCTTCCAACTTTTCTTAAACTTTTTTTTTTCTTCAGCTGATCCGCCCCCTCCATCCCAGCATTAGTGGTAGAAAATAACAGAGCAATGTGGACCTCTGGGGGACCTTTTGCAGAGACCCAGTGTTGAAAGCTTCCTTTGCCTGCAGCTAAGTGATACCGGTGAAATCCGATGACTTAGGCCAATCGATAACGTAGCAATGAACTGCGCAGCATGGCATTCGTAAAATGTCTGCAAGCAGAATGACTCAAGGTCATTTCAATCAGCCAGCTCCTTGTGCATGCGTACGAGAGCGCTTGCGCGAGGCTCGTCCCTCGAGGCGCACGCGTGAAGAACGTTACCAAAGGAAATGTCTAGAAGCTGTGGCATCAGACAAAGATTTTTAATTTCTTCTAACATAGCCGTGCGACATAAAAGTGTCTGAGTCCATGACATCACTCGAACGGGACAACGTAGACTACCACTCGGTTTTCGTGGTTTTCGTGGGCTAGGAAGAAAAAAAACTAATCTCATGGCAATGGTGGAAGAAGTCGACTAGTGTGGGCGCGTTGACATCGGCTCCGGCTTTCATCAATGTTCTCGAGTGGTTCTCCATGCGGAACCGGGTGATTATGCTTTAATCGACGCGGCAAGTCAAGAGGCCTCTGCCGATACCGGAGTTTCGTCGTTTAAAGGACTTTTCGACGTTCTGTGAGTGTTTGAACCACGGCGAGGAGACGCGGGTAGGCTTAGGCCTACCCCACTCCCGCACATGCACCCCAGGATGGATGTGGAAGAAGAGGAGAACTCTCAAGAAGAGGCAAGCGACCCGGGATGGAAGGTGGCGTATGGTCGCCGGCCCGGCAGGCGCAGGAAAGAATATTATTCGGCTCAAGACGGTGGAAATACACATGGCAGGCGGAGGGACGGCGGCCACACCGCCGCACCGCGCGACGCGATACGACGTGTCACCGCTGCTTCAAGGCTCCCTCGACTTCCGAGGGACACCTTTCGCATCATTGTCAGACCGAGGGACGGCCTGAATGTAAACAAGGTCAGCAGAATACGCTTTGAGCAAGCCTTGGCCATGGCGGCAGCTTTGGCTCCGGCCGAAATTGAAGAGGACACGATGTGTCCCAATGGAGTTCAGAACATTTTTGTGGTGTGCACACCGCACGAGAAAAACGCGGACGCGTACGCCAGAGTGCAGCAAATCAGGCTCGGCGAAGGCACGTTTGGGGTGGCGGCGTACCTTGCCCCACCCGAGAATACGTGTAAGGGTGTCATAAAAGGAGTCGACGTGGAAGTCAGCGAAGCTCAACTCAGAGCGAGAATTGTAAATCATCGGAACCCGCGTGCATTGGAGGCCAGGCGGATCAAGAACACCACGGCGGTGGTGGTGCTTTTCGAGGGCATGAAAGTGCCCAACTACGTGGCATGCGGCTCGAGCATCTTTCGCTGCACGCTCTACCGACGCCACATGGAAGTCTGCTACGAGTGTGGAGGACTGGGACACCGGGCTGACGTGTGTCCCAACCCGGGAAACAAGTGGTGTCGCTCCTGCGGCAAACGATCGCCGGAGGAAGATCACCGGTGCGATCCGAAGTGCACGCTGTGCGGTGGCCCGCACCCCACGGCGGCCAAGGAGTGCAGAGACAAATTTCAAGTTCCCTATATTGTCAGAAGACGACGGCGGCAGCGGCGCCGACGCACCGAGCAGCTGCAGCTGGGGACCGACGTCAACACGGCGGGCGGTAGGAGCCGCTCGCGTACACCAGCTGTGCGGGAGCGCAGCACCGAGCGAAGCCGCTCTCGCACGCCAGCGGTGCGAAAGCGCGGCTCAACCGGGCACCGCTCTCGATCCAGAGGGCGCTCGGTGTCCAGCGTGAGGATACAGGAGGAGCCTACCTGGGCGGATCGTGTCAAAGGGAAGACGAAGAAGGAGCAGCAGAGACCCACGGAGGTAACGCGGTCGACTTCGCTAGAGCATGGTAGTAGGTCGCACGTGGAGGCATTACTGAAGGAAGTTAAGGAGCTTAGAGAGGAGGTACGTCGACTCAAAGCCGCCAAGGCAAATCCCAAGCCCGGTGAAATAGAGGCGAGCGACCAGACGCCAGAGGTAACCGAACAGATACCCCGCGTAGGACTCAGTAAAGCAAAGCGTAAGGCCCCCCTTCCTGAGGAGGATCAAGAGAGCGACTTGGAAACGTCTGAGGGAGAGGCTCAGCAAAGAAAGATGTTGGAGGAACTACTCAGGATAAGTAGAGAAAATCAGGAAAGCGTAAAGCTCTTGCTGCAAAGAGTAACGGTACTAGAGGAAAAGGCGGCGATTAGGGCCAAAGCCAAGGTCCGAGCGCAAAGCAAGGCAGTGAATCACTCCGAGGATGCTCCGGACGCGGAGCAAGCCATGGTAATGTAGCATCATGGCGGGCGATCACAAAGATCTGGTAATCTGGCAGTGGAACTGCGCCAGTTTTCAAAGGCGCAAGGCTCCACTACGACAGTTTTTAACGAATCAGGTGGAAAAGCCGCAGATTTTATTATTACAAGAGACACTATGTGATGTCCCTACCCTTTCTGGCTTCAAAACTGTGTCGGTCAGGAACGAGGGAGGAAGAGGATTAGCCACGATGATCAAAAAAAATTTACCCTTTAATGAGCATCAAATTCTTTCTGGACGGGGTAAGATGGAGGCCCTTTTCGTGGAGGTTATACCGCACGGTTGGCTTAAGCAGAGCGTCTTTGTGCTTAATGTTTATAGCCCACCGTCAGACCAGAGACAGACGTTTAAGTCTCTGCTAATGAAGGCGACGTCGATAGCCAAGCACTCTCCCCTGATAGTTGCCGGGGACTTTAACGCCCCTCATAGTGCATGGGGCTACGTCAGACAGACGGTAAAAGGAAAGAATCTGGTGAGGATCCTGGATGATCTCGCGTTTACAGTAATCACGGACCCAGGGTTCCCCACTAGGCTGGGCACGTCGGTTGCGCGAGACACAACACCTGATTTGGCATGTGTAAGAAACGTAGGTAACATAACGTGGGTCAATAAGCAGGAAAACCTGGGCAGTGACCACTTCATAGCGGCAGTAACCTTAAGTGTGGACGCCCGACCTACCAGGGTATTTCGAGTGACGGACTGGAATGCGTTTAGAAAACTTAGGAAGGAGCGAACGAACACATTTTCCTCATTTGGCGAGGCTATTGACTCGCTCACGGAAGACGTAGAGAGGGCTACTGCAATAGTAAAGACGGAAGCGGAAGTCCCAAGAATGGACCCGCACTTAGCGCACCTGCTGGAGGCCAAATCCTCGATTCTGATGAGGTGGAAAACACAACGGCTAAACCGCAGGCTGAGGAAAAAGGTTGCGGAGCTTAATAGAGAGATCGAAAGATATTGCACGGAACTCAATAGGTTACAATGGGACGAGGTCTGTGCGGCAGTAGACGGGTCCATGCGCTCAGGAGGGAAGTGGAACCTCCTCAAGCACCTCCTGGGTGACGCGCAGGCTAAGGGGAATCAAAGGCAAACACTTAGTAAAGTCATACACAGGCACAAACAGGAGGGAGGTACTGAACAGTCGCTTTTGAATGCCGTCGCGGATAGATACCTCCCCATAGGGCCGACGCAGGAAGAAGATTATCCGCAGATCGAGTGTGCGACGGTGGACGAGCTGGACGCGCCCTTCACAGAATCGGAGATCAGGGCGGTGCTCCACAATTTGAATAGCAGATCGGCTCCGGGTCCGGATAAGGTTTCTAACAGGCTATTACGTAACCTGGACGATAGGACAGTGCAACTACTAACTAAGGAGGTTAACAAGGTATGGGAGGCAGGACAGGTGCCCGACGGATGGAAGGAGGCATCGGTGATACTCATCCCAAAACCTGGAAAGCCCCTTAATTTGGACAACATGAGACCGATATCACTGACCTCGTGCATAGGCAAGGTAGCGGAGCACGCCATTTTGAACAGGGTTTCTGGGTACATAGAGCGCATGGACCTCTTCCCACATAATACGGTGGGTTTTCGGCCCGGCCTATCGACGCAGGAGGTTATGCTGATGCTGAAGAAGCAAATCTTTGATAGCAGCACTCGGGACGTGAGAGGGATTCTCGCCCTGGATCTCACTAAGGCGTTTGACACAGTATTACATCGATACATACTGCAGGCCACGGCCGGGACAGGCCTGGGAGTCAAATTCCAGGCCTTTGTCAGGTCCTTTCTCATGAATAGAACCGCTACTATTGAAGTGGGGCAGATTCGGTCGAGCGTGTATGAACTGGGGGCTCGAGGTACCCCCCAGGGATCAGTCATCTCGCCACTGCTCTTCAATATAGTCATGAAGGGTCTTTCAGAAAGGCTGGGCGGCCTCCCGGGCATAGGTCACGCTCTGTACGCAGATGACATCACTATCTGGTGCCCAGGGGGCTCCCTAGCAGAAATGGAGCAAGCTCTACAAGCGGCCTTGGACGAGACAGAGGCTTACCTCGCGGACACAGGTCTCAAGCTGTCTCCGAGTAAGTCGGAGCTGTTACTCTACAGACCGGCGAGGCAAGGGGTTAGGGGTCTGACACCGCTCGACCAGCTACCCATGGCATTATACGCGAATAATGGGCAGAAGATTCCTAGAGTCGACTCAGTCAAGATCCTAGGCCTGCTCATAGATTCGAGGGGCTGTAATGCCACAACAATTACCCACGTTACAGCCAAGACGGAGAACATGTTGAGGTTAATCGCTAGGGTGTCCAACCGAAAGAAGGGGTTAGGTGAGGACAACCTCCTTCGGATGTACCATGCGTTTCTGATGAGCCATATTAACTATGTGGCGTCAGCTCTAGTGTGGACGAAATCGGAAAAGACCAAGTTAAATACCCTCATGCGCAAGAGCATCAAGAAAGTGCTAGGCTTGCCGATTGCCACGAGCTCCGACAGGCTAGATCAACTCGGAATGCACAATAACATAGACGAGATCATAGAGGCGCAGGTCACTGCCCAGGTGGTCAGGCTGTCGTCGACCAAGGCTGGCAGGCGAATCCTTGACGAGGTTGGCATGGCTCCTAGGATAATGGAGGAACGGTGGATAACACTGACACGGGAAACGAGAGAGACCTACATGGTGGGGCCCTTCCCGCGAAATGTACATCCACATCATAACGAGGGTAGACGTAAAGCCCGTGCACGAGCCATCTTGAAGAGAGTTAGGGATGACATAGACTCTTCGCTCTTTGTCGATGCGGCGCAATACGGCAACAGGAGAATGTTCGCATTGTCGGTTATAGACGGGCGGGGAGTGCTTCGCTCATCCGCCTCGGTAAGGGCGGCCCCCCCGGGTATAGCAGAGCAAATCGCAGTTGCGCTGGCCTTGTGTGACCCAGAGCATTTCTACATTTACACCGACTCGAGAGACGCAATCAGAGCATTCGAATCGGGTAACCTCGCACGAGAGGCGGCCTCTATTCTAGAGAAGAGGCTTTGCCCCGCTTCTCATTATATTACGTGGTTCCCCGCACACATGGGGACGAACGTTCTCGAGGGCTTCCCAAACCTCAACGAGGTGGCCCACGACCGTGCGCGAGAACTCACGCGCCGCGACGGTCTGGAGGCTCCGGAGGGGCAGGAAGGGACTCAGCAGAACGATCCACTTCTCACATTTAATGAAATTACTAAACATTACCAACTTGGCAGGAGAGCTTTTCCTCTTCCTCACCCGAAGCTCAGCAGAGGTCAGTCAGCTACTCTAAGAACGTTGCAGACGGGATCTTTCCCGTCGCGGGGCTTCCTTAGTAGGATATACTCAGACGTGGACCCTGGTTGTCCCGACTGTAATGAACCCTTTTGCTCTATGGCTCACATGCTCTGGCGATGTCCCGCGTTACCTAACGACCTACTCTCCAGCGAAGCCGAATGGGAGGAGGCCATCAGAAGCACGGTACTCCGAAAGCAAGTCCAGGCTATCCAGAGGGCCCAGGAAAGGGCGGAGCGTCACGGCGTTCTGTCCTCTACGTGCGCGCGGCCAGCGGTTACAACGGCCTCCCGTTAGGGGGTCCTGACAGTAGCTCCTCAGGATCAAATAAAGTTCGTTGTCTGTCTGTCTGTCACGGCAATGGTGGTCTCTGGAATTTTGAGCTTGAATGTACAGGAAATAAGGAGTGCACTACGATTGTACATTGAACTACTTTAATTGCATCTCTGGTAGCGAACAAAATTCAGGGCCGGGACAAAGGACAAAGAAAGGAGTGCGCGACACGAGCGGACCTCTCACAACTGGGACAGTATTGACAGCTACCCAGAATATATGAAAATTCAGAATGCAATAAATAAACAGGAAACAACGGAAAACCAAAGCAAACCACAACGCCTTGTCGCTGAGCCTGGTTTCGTTCTTGGTTTCGGTTGTTGCTGCTTTTGTTATTGCTGTTGTTCGTGTGTTTGTGTTCGTGTGAGTGTCTGTATGTGCATATATTCCGGATAGATGCGAATAATATCAACAGTTCTGCGACTACACTCGTGTCGTACCCTTGCTTTCATTGTACTTTGTCCTGGTGCGGAGTTTTGTTTGTTACCATTTCGCGCCGTGGTGGCGTATTGGCTATGGCGTTGCATCGCCAAGCCAGAGGGCAGGGGATCGAATCCCGGCAGCGGCGGCCGCGTTTCAATGAGGATGAAATGAAAAAAAAAAAAAAAACAAAAAAAAACGCTGGTGTACCATGCAATGGCTGCACGTTTAAGAACTCCAGGTGGTCAAAGTTTAATCCGAATTCCGCCCCTACGGCACGAGTCATAATGATATCGCTGTTTTCGCACGAAACACAGATATTTTTTTCGTACCATAAGTTATAGTGCGCTACCTTAGGTCGGTAACTAGATTGAAGCAGTTTGATGTCGGGCCACGTAAATTCTGCTGCCCTGCATGAACAGATTTATTTGCTGCACTCCAATAACACTTTCCTACAATCTATGAGCACCAAAGGATTACGCCTTTCAACAAAGAATGGATCGTAAAAAGATCTATAAGTGTGGAAGCACCAGTCCCGAAAGAAAAAAGCCAGACACGGGGGACGAAACATGCGGCGAATTGCACTGGTGATCCCTTTATTATCTTCTCAGAAAGCCTTCATTGCACACTAAGCCAGAAGGATTGGGGAAGCTGAGGGGTTCGAATAACTTGAAGCTATGAGAAAATAAAACCAGAAAACCTTCCTAGGGTCCAACGTACACGTATGTTAGGCTTTCCTTTTTTTAGTATTAAACGTAAAGCCTATATAGATCTTAGAGCCGGCTACTAATTTGCTCCGACGAGGAATAAAAAGATTAACACTCCTGGAATAACAAAGCCGTAGCAATGAAAAAGCACTCAAAAACGAGTTCTCGCGAGTAGTTCACAAATCCTGAGATAAAACCTACTTGTTCACAATCCAAGTACGTAACCATTAAGACGAGTCCAATGCAATCAGCGTAAAAAACCAATAATGTTATATGGTCCTTGCTTACCCATTGAGAAACTAAATAGTGCCCAGCACCAATCTATTTCGTTCCAGATATTAAGAATTATTATGGGGAAAACTGGTGTTATATTGTAATCTCGGAACACGTACCTAATCATGCCTCCCCCACCTATTTGCTTAAGTTCTGCTTTTGCACCATGTTTCTTGTTATATTAATCAAAATGTGATTTGTTTAGTTATGTACCAATCATACAGCAATTCATGCAGTTTCGAATGCGCACCATCGCGAATAATGTCTCACCGAAAAAAACAAGCACTTTTGCTGCATAAAATACACAAAATGATTCGATGCAAGAGCCTCTCTGCATTAATCGCCGACTTAATAGCCATGTGTGTTTACAACACATCAAGCAATAGCATAGGCCATTGTTATGATATGGGTATTCGCACACACACACATGTACTACACATGTCGCATACGTTCAATACGCCAGACTCGACGCATTGCTTCACAATTATATCCACAGATTCACAAAAAAAAATATTTTTGCTCTATCCTTATTGATCCTACACCAACTGCGGCACTTGATATATATTGTTAATAAATAGAAAGTTCAACAACGCAACGAATAAAACTTGTAATGATTAAAAACAGCGTATAATGTTTGAAATGTATCCACTGCTTAATCGACACGTACGACTTGTGGAGGAAGGGGTGAAGCCGCTGCACAATGGATGATAAGCATTGATCTTTGCAGCAGATTTCCGAAGTCTGTAATGTCATTTTTTTTCTACATTACACTTGATAAACATGAAATACAGTCACAAGGTGGTCAACGTTTTCACAATGTTCATTGTGCGGCATTCCATGAAGTTCCATTATATAAGCTTGAATGCTTGGTTTAGGGGCAACATCACAGGACGCAACCGGCTAGGCAGCGAAGCCGTTACCCTTTAGAAACATTAGATCGGTGTAAAAGGCATTTCCCTGTCTCATTCCGTTCGCATCTGCAATCCGTGCTAAGAGCCTGCCTCTGCGCTCTCACACAGTATAATAGAAGTTCGAAACACGTGATCGCTGGTGCTTCCTTCGATTAGCTCACAGTTCCCTAAGTTTTCCAGTGGCCTAGAGCCTCTTTACATTCAAGCGGTGAATAGACTGTACCCCCATCACAACATGTTACCTTCTGTCCCGCATCACACGACGCAGGTTGAGGGGACCACCCACTGCAGAGCGGAGGAGCTACCTACGCTCGCGTGCTCTTTGATTAAAGTTTATTCTCTCTCTCTTTCTTTCTCAAATGCCACTCCAGAGATTTATGCACGCCGATATATACCGCACATCAAGTAATGAAAAACTTGGACAGTAAACAGACCACACCTCTCAGCGCACGCACCTTCATATGTCAGCAGTGTCCGCAAGGGGCGGCGGAAATGGCAAGTCGTGGTGGCGAGTGAAAGCAGCACGTTATCAGCTGCGAGCGAAAGTTACATTCGTCGCGATGCGTATTGCCAAGCGCCGTGCTATACGGAGAATCATAATGCGGCCGGAGAGGAAATTGCGATTCGCCGGCGCCAGCTTCGGTGACTTCCCCTGCCCGTGCAAAGTGCTAGTTAGTGGCAGACGTCGGATGCGGGTACAGCTAGAGAGCGCTCGTGCGATGACAGATAGTAAAAATCCCGCGCGTCTGCTAATCGAGCGCTTGACCCTGAAATGTGCGCGACGACGTGTGCGGGATGAAGAAAAGAATGGCTCGCCTAGCGAGTTGATATTTCATTTGTGAGGCAAGCAGCGTGAAAGAAAACTTAGTGCGAGGCAAAGGTCTAACACAGCGCCATCCATCGTGAGATTAAAAAAGAAAAAAAAAAACTTTGTCCTTTTCTTCTTTTCCCGTGTTTTTTTTTTCTTTTTCTTTCTTTTTTTTGTATGGGCTGTCCGGGTGAAATCTGTGTTGCTAGACCATCTGTCACAGCCTGTACTTTGCGTTGTCGAGGTGTACGTCTTTGAAAAGGTGGCTCCTGAATCACGTATATCATGCGCCAGAGACGTTAAAATTCCATCGTGTCCCACATCGAGAAATGAAATGACTAGGTAAAAAACAGCAGATCTTAAAAAAACATTAATAAATGAAGCTTACGGCCACAAATCTAGTAAAGTGTAATTTGAAATCCATATTGAAACATTCAATAATATTTTTTATTGCGATAGCAATTATATGGACACTTACACCGGATTTCTGCCGTCGGCGTCGCCGTCGCCGTGAGGTTCCGTATAGATAAAATCTTCGCCGCGCGCCGTATGCCCGAGCGGAAGCGTGCGGGGACGCACGCTATCACGGAGAGCGAACGCACTCAATCTCCCACGCGCAAGCAAGGAAGCGGGAAGCGAGCGCCTGAGGGAGCGGGGGGGGGGGGGGGGGGGGCGCACTTCTACTCTGCCAACAACTGCGCTCGTCGCTCGCACCGTCTCTTATCTCCAAACGGCTCTGCCTTTTATGCGCTGTGCATTCGCCGCTCAGTTTCTGTTGAAGCGATAGACCGCACGTACCTTCGCCCGCTGCGGCGTATATGCGCTTGCTGCCAGCGTTTTGACAGTCGTTGTCTGCAGTCATTCAGTGTGATCGATTCATGTTTGTTTGTGCGCGCTCACACCACAGTTAGTAATAGTCGGGCCACATTTTCCAACGCACGCTACACATGCAATGCTGCCCGGATCGGCAGTGCAGCGCTACAGGTGTGTCCCTTCGCACGCGCTGCCCACGGGCAGCGCTTCTCATCAACACCACCGTTTCACACGCGTCTTCTCGTGCTCATCGAGTCTCTCTTCATGTCCGTCTACTTCCGCCGCAGCACACCTGCTTACTTAATCAGCTCATGTTTACTACAATTCATATTGCTACCAAAGCCGCTCACCTTACTTCGTATGACATTGCTGTGTTGCTATCGCATTCATTGCTTCGCCCTTAGGGCGAAACTGTGACATTTTTTGTGTATAAAAGGCGACAACGATAAGTGTTTAGTACTTGCTCGGTCCAGGGTTGCATTTGATGTTTCATTTCAATTGCGAAAGAAGGGTCTTCATATTGTTACGCGAAGGACGAGTCAGCTAAACGAGAAACTATTTACAGATTATATTTACAGCAGCGGTTGCAGCGCTGACCGGTTGGGTTCACAGCGCGAGCCCAGCTCGTTCTTCCTCCTCTTTGCTCGAGTGATGGCGCCCGCGCGCCTCGTTCAAACGACCAAACACAACACGCGTGTAGCATAATCCCCCAGGGGCAGAAGAGGTGTCTCGGATCGCCTAAATGTCATCACTGGGAGGGTGACACCTCTTCAGTCGTGTAACGTGCGTGATATAACTGGAATGGGAAGCAGATGTTAGGGGCGATTTCGTAGGTGACGGGAGTCACGGCATGAAGCACTCGGTATGAGCCTGTGTAGCGAGAGAGCAGTTTTTCTGACAGGCCGACCTGACGCGACGGAGACCACAGAAGCGCCAAAGAACCAGGGGCAGTGGCGTAGCCAAGGGGGGGGGGGGGGTTCAACCCCCCCCCCCCGAAATTTTTTGCACCCCCCCCCCACTAACCCACCCTTTGCTCTCGTCGCTTCGCGCTGACATATTTCAAGAAACCGGTGCTACTTTCACACTTTCATTCCTGGGCGCTTCCGTTTGGGTTGGTAATTTACAGCGAATCATGTCTGCATATGGAAAAAAACTGTCACGGTGTTTGTCAAGGCCTTGACACTCTGTGAGGTTTTGGGCGCGAATGTGGCGGCCGCATTCTGAAACAACAAATGCGCTACAAATGAAGCAACAAATGCGGCAGCCGCATTTTAGGTGAAGGCGAAAATGCTCGAGGCCCGTTTGCTTAGATTTAGGTGCACGTTAAAGTCCCCAGGTGGTCGAAATTTCCGGTATACATTTCCGCCGCTTCCCTTCAGGTGCCGGTTAGGCCGCGTTCGCGTAGGAACTTGGTCTCGAAGCTGGCGGAAGCGGCAAAATCTTGCAAAAATCCGCCCGCCTAGGCGGCAAAACAGGCAGAAAAACAGGCGGCGAACCAAATTGGTCTCGGACCGATTTTTTCGCCATGGCGAAGCGGAAACGTGGCGGAAAGTCGTTCTGCTCGACCGGAAGCTACACTAGCATGTCAACTTCCGGTCGTAACATTGAACATGGCACCAAAAGTGTAGGCTGCAATGCTGATCGACGCGATCAAGAACCACCCCTTGCTCTACGACAAGAGAAGTACTAAAACGTACTGTCAGCAATACTCGCGATAGTATTCAACGTCGCGCGACCGGAGGCGCGGCAACGAAGCCAACGGAGTCGCGTGACCCAACTTCTCGCGCTTTTGCAAAGCCAGGCGAACCCACCACCGCCGTTCCCGAGGTTTTCTTGTCTTCCGTTTATTCATTGTCCATTTCTAGAAAACAAGTAGGTAGAAGTATAAAAGCCATTTCTTCTTCCACTTCCATGACAGACAATAGTTAGGTAGATTCCTCGTTTGCGCTCCATAATTCTCCTCGCACGTGCACGGTATGTTGCAGAAGTCGCGGGGTGCTTTTCTCGTCGCGACGATAGATTGGGAGCGTAGGTCTCACGTAGGACGCGCAGGCTTCGGCGAGCCTCAACACAAAGGGCCAGCCCGGGTTTTAGCTTTGATGTTCCCGTTGCCACTTTCGTGTCCTGGAGGCGCCGAAAATAATACGAAATGATGAAATGTTATTACAACTTGTAAATAAAAGCTATTAAAGAAATATAATCACGCCTAGGCAGCAACCTGTGACACAGCGCTACCGCGCCCGTGTGAGGAGAATTACAGAACGCCAACGAGGAATTTACCGAAGGTCGCAGATGACACGCGAAATTGCGCAAGATGATCACTTTTGATGACGGGTGGGTCAGTGAATGAACATACCGCTCGAAATAATGCGATAATGAGCGCCACCACGCCGACAAACGTACGCAGACTAGATGGATGTGGACGAAAGCGGCAGCGGCGGCCGTGGTGGTAGCAAAACAAATGTGAACTTGGACATGCGCGGAAAAGATTTCCCGGCCGCTTTGGCCTTTCCGGCCGCTTTGACCTCTCCACCCGCTTGCCGCTTCACAAGTGTGAACGTAGCCATAGTCTGAAGCGCAAAACGTCTCTCGTTTGCGATTGCGCCCCTACGGAAGGCTGGTAGTTACTGTTGTGTTGCTGAATCCCAAACCAGCAATTACGAAAGGCTGGTAGTTGCTGTTGTGTTGTGGAATCCCAAACCAGCAATGTACACACCAAATGGTTGATGCCAGCAGTGAAATTCCACCGACTCGCAACAGAATGCACGAAACAGACAGCCGACAAGCATGGATTACATGTGCGCAGTACAGCGTAAGTAAACTCTTGTTGCAGGCGCTGACAGTTCTCGTCGGAGTTCACGCGTCCTGAGAAATTGATTATGTGCACTATGCACTGAACAAGACCGGAGTTCATTCCTGCATCACTAGTACACCAATCAGTCGAGATTCTGTGAGGTACAAGGCCGCTTCCTGTTTGCACCGGCCTAAGTGAAGCAGAAATGACTCGCACGCACTACTTAAAATGCGTACACATGCCATAACTATGCAGTGCGGTGAAATATTCTGTACAATTCTGAATCTGTTGACGTAAAGGCAAATGACGGCTGCACGCTCGCACACAGCGGAAGACACAGCGGCCCATGCACTTGCCGCAGGAAATGCAAGGCGACGAAAGCTTCGTAAAAAAAAAGCATTACTCGTTTTTGCGCGTATTTCAGTTTTCTAGCGCAAAGACGCAGCGAACAAGCTATTGCTATGGGAGTAGGTATATAGCCTGCATGGTCACACGTGCATTTTCACGTGTGTAGCCGTCCCTGACTTATGAAACGCACTTCGCCCCGACGAGGACGACGCCATCTACGCTTAACGGAGATTAACAATTAATGATGTCTTCTCCGATCGGGCGGGTCGTCTCAATGATGCGTTTTCGAAGACTGGTCCATTCAGTGGCCCGATGAGAGACGGTTGCTCCAAACGCCCACTGTACCTGTCGTACTTACTGTATTTTACTGAGCTTACATTACTTTTTACTTAATTTCTTCACAAGCACACACTAGAGCACTGCACGGGCCGATTTTTTCAGCCCGGGCCCGGCCCGGCCCCGGCCCGGGCCCGTTATTACGTTGGGTGGCCCGCCCGAGCCCGATCAAAACTTTTATGGCGAGACCCGGGCCCGGCCCGGGCCCGGAAATAATCTACGTTACCCGGCCGGCCCGGCCCGCCACCCCTTTACCTTAGGCCCGAGCCCGGCCCGACCCCGGCCCGACCCCGGCCCGAGCCCGACTCTAAACCGGCCCGAACCCGGCCCGAGACCGAAAAATAATGTTTTTCAGAGTTGAGTCGCCCGAGAATAACTCACTGCACGTTACATGCACACCACCAGAAAGCCCGAGCCCGGCCCGGGTCAAAAAGCACACGCCGTGCCCGAGCCCAGCCCGAGCCCGGGAAAAAACAGTTCTACCCGGCCCGGCCCGGCCCACGGGCCCAGGCTTTCGGGTAAGCACGAGTCCGTGCAGTGCTCTTGCACACACACACACGAGGGGGGAGGGGGGGTCCCATGTCTTAGATATACATACATAGAGGGTGCTTAAACTACCGATATTTATTATCGATCACGTCACGTAAAGGAAAGCAGACGCTTGCCCCCCCCCCCCCCCCGGTCGGGCCGATGAACCCCCCCCCCCCCCCCGAAAAAATTTCTGGCTACGCCCCTGACCAGGGGGGAAGTGCACGTCTCGATGTCGCCGGTCGTACAAACGCCTTCGACTCTCTTGGGAGTTCAGAAGGTGCGTACGGGCAATTTCCTTTGCGTGGGCAGCGCGGACGATGGTGTCAAGTGCAATATTCACTGGTCGGTGCCGCGGGAACAGGGAGGGTTGTGTCGAGGGGCAGTGCTGGTTCTCGGCCGAACAGAAGGGACATAGAGGTATAACCGGCTGTGTCGTGGCGCGAGGAATTATACGCAAAGGTGACAAACGGTAGAGCGAGGTCCCAATCAGAGTGGTCTGAAGAGACATACTTCGCGAACATGTCTGGGAGAGTGCGATTCACACGCTCCGTGAGGCCATTTGTTTGCGGATGATATGACGTGGGTAGTTTGTGCCTCGTTGCACAGGACTGTAGGATGTCTGCGACAACTTTTTATAGGAATGTTCGGCCACGGTCTGTGAGAAGTTGTGGAGCTCCATGTAATAAAATCACGTCGCGTAGAAGAAAATAGGAGACATCTGTGGCGCAGCTTGTAGGAAGCGCTTGGTTGATGGCACAGTGCGTGGCGTAATCCGTGGCCACAGCGATCCACTATTTCCCAGAGGTACATAGAGGAAAAGGGCCAAGTAAGTCCAAACCAATCCGAAAGAATGGCTCCGCGGGAATATCGAGTGGTTGAAGGAACCGGGCACGGAGCGTCGATGGTGTCTTGCGTCGCTGGCATTTCTCATACGCTGCTACGTATCTGCGAACGGAGCGAGCAAGCCCTGGCCTAAAGAAGCGTCGGCGGATCCGGTCGTAGGTACGTGACACACCGAGGTGGCCGGCAGTGGGGAGATCGTGAAGTTCGTGGAGAACAGCCGATCGAAGGTGTTTAGGGATCACAAGGAGTAATGCTGGGTCATCGCGCATTGGCGACGCGTACGTCTCGAGTGGTGGCTGGCGTAAGAACTTTTTTGAGGCGACGACATAGGTTAGCGCTTATTATAGACACTTGGGCTCCAGTATCAATCAATGCCGTCAACGGAACAGCATCTACGTTTAGATCAATTAGGTTCATGTTCGTGAGGAGTGTCAACGGAGGATTTGGACAGGACGAACGTGATGCAGTACTACCTCCAAGAGCTGCATGGCCTTGTTTTCCGTCCGGCTGGTTGGCGAGGAAAAGCGGCGTGGTTGGGGTGACGGGGAGCGACGGCTTTAAGGCGACGGCGATCGCACGGAGGAGCGGCTGTCAGGTGCATCAGGAGTAGGGTACAGACGGCGAGGTGAGTAACGGCGAGCGTCGGCATATGGGCGAGGAGCAAGAAACGAGCTCCAGTATAGCGACATCCAGGGAGTGAGGCAGTGGCGAGATACATGATAAACTCGGTGGCAGCGGAATCATATCGGTTTGTCTTCTGGGGTTCACCATTCAGCAGGATTGCGTGGTCTGGGAGCGAAATAGTGGTCATTGTAGGTTGAGACCATAGGAATAAGGCTCAAATGAGGTCGGGTGACAGAGCAGGTGGTAGGGATGCCCGGGTTTGCAATTTCTTGCCGCACAACTGCTTGAATAACAGAAAGGGTTGGGGGCGCTTGATCAAAGGTACTGTCAAGTGGTCGTGGGTAAAGTGCGGCCAGATTCGCCGCTTCAAGCTCTCGACGAACGATACGCGTGACGTTCTCTTGAAATGGTCGTGCGGCGGTAATATCGGAGCAAGAGGACGTGGCAGGTGTGTTTGGGAGCCGGGTAAACTGTGGGACGACGCGGTGGCTTTTGGCTGCCTCGAAGCGGCGTCATTCTTTGACGATGGCTTCGACAGTAGAAACGTCGTTATAGACGAGTAAATCGAAGGCGTCGTCCGCGATTCCTTTTAGTATATGGCCCATCTTGTCAACCTCGGTCGTTTGCTCGTCGACTTTCCGGCAAAGCGCGAGCACTTCTTGTATGTCGGAGGCATACGATTCGGTCGACGACTGGACACGAGTGGCAAGCTCTTTTCGCGCAGCCTTTTGGCGACCAAATGGGTTGCCAAATAGGTCGCGAAGCCCCGCTTTGAATATGTCCCAGCTGGAGAGCTTAGCTTCATGGGCGTGAAACCAGACACGCGGTGTCCCGTCCGGATAAAGATCACATTGGCAAGCATGATGGTAGGGTCCCAGTGGTGGCTTAGACTAACACGCTCATACGTGCTGAGCCAGTAGTCGACGTCAACGCCATGTTGGGCGGAGAATGTCCCAGGATCACGGAGACTGGGAACCGTAACGTACGTTCTGGTAGGCGCCGCATGTGTAGGTGGCGACGGGGTGTTTCCATCCGTAGCCATGACTGAGAAAACGACGGTGCGGACGCTTCGGAGCTCCGTGACGAGGACGGGGAACCTTCCACCTCCATCACAATGTTACGCGAATGACGAGTCAAACAAGAAATTAATTACAGAGAAGTGCGGTTCGTCGACGCCGCTGCATATCCAAATCGACAGGACTTTTCCGACACTCACTCTCAGATCAAAAACGCCTGCAGCATTAACTCTGAACACCCGGAGGTGGCAGAGGACGTAGCAATTGCCCTAGTCCTCGCCGACGAGAACGCTCAAATCGTGCTCAGCGACTCTCAAACAGCCATCCGTAATTTCGCCAAAGGCAGGAAATCTGCTATAGCGTACAACATTATGAAGGATTTAGATAGACCCAAAGACCACAGCACTCTCGTTTGGTTCCCCGCACACATTACCCCGGAGGGCGAAACACCCCCGTGCACAATCTCGCGCGCGACATGACCGACCGCGCGAATTCGGGCAACATCGGCCGGTGAGGGCGAGCTGAGCGAGACCGTATGACGAGATACAATGATATCACCAACATGTATTCTAGCTCCAGAATTACGCTGCCACCACCTCACGCCAAGCTTGACAGGGCGCAGGCAGTCGCTTGGCGCCAATTACAGACGAATTCTTACCCCAACCCAGTCCACTTAAACAGGATCTTCCCAGAGGTATACACCACAAATATATGCGAGATCTGCATATATGCCCCGGCAACAATAAATCATATGTTATTGGAGATTATAGGCGATAATATAGTCACTGCACCCAAGATTCTTCCGTCAAGGTGGACCGCCGTTCTGCGCAGCTCCAGCCTCGACGACCAGCTTTGGGCCGTCCAGCAGGGCCGCGAGGCGACGCTGAGGCAAAACCTCACCGTCCCCACGGACCAAACACACGTTGTTCACCACCACCATATTTACGGCAGCGGTTGCAGCGCTGACCGGTTGGATTCACAGCGCGAGCCCAGTTCGTACTTCCTCCTTTTTTCTCGAGTGATGGCTCCCGCGCGCCTCGTTCAAACGACCAGATACTACACGCGTGTCACGCGTGTAGCAATATTTCACGATATTCTTTGTATTGGGACCCGTTCAAAATAGTTTTTGTTCTGGGAGAACAAGGTGGTAAGGTTATAACGAAACATTTCTTTCAATTCCATATGAAGCGGTTGTGGAGTCGTAGTAAAGCGCCAGCATGACAGTCACGCGACTCTAGGTTGAAACAAACAAATTACAATTATTTGTTACTTGTTTCATCTGCGTGGCGTTTGAGCGGCATGTTGCACGGAGGCCCCGGTTTCTGTCACATAAGTGTTTATGGCATCAAAACATTTTCTTCTCACCAAACTATCTTACCCTATGTTGAAGGTGCATACTGTTCGTATGTACAGTAGTAAACAAAAAGGTATATTTTGTATTGGGGTTTTGCTAGCTGAACTGCTTAGAAGATTGGCGCTGCGTTATGCCAGACCCCTTATCTAGGGCAAATGTGTCTTGAACAGGTATAGCCATTGTACTTTATTCACACCGCATAGCTCACTCACCATGCACAATTTGCGTATTCCCGGAATGCATCACAAGGAAACCGTAATATAAACAAGTAGTGAAAATACGTGCTCGCTGGGGAGAGCAATTGTAATAACGGCAGGGGAGGTTGGCCGAGCAATAGGTTTGGCATGCTACTGCAGATTTAATAAATAACAGTACATCAAAAGACTAGGGACAAGAAAGAACACAGGCCCATCTACTCGCAAAAAAACTCGTAGACGGGCAGCAGTTGCCACCATGAAATGAACAAAGTGCTGAAAAGAGATAAAACACGTGGTAAATAGCGACTTAAGCCTACGTGTATGAGAAATAACTGGAACAAATTAATTATAATAAACCACAGGGCAGTTACTTGAATCTGCTTTTTAAACATCGATATCGTGTTTGAACTGGGTGCGGCACATTCTGGAATTTCATCTCAGTATATACGTTATTTTCTTATGAGACACCTAGAAACCTAAAGGCATGGGAAGGCCAACGCTCACTGCGCAATCTTGGTGAAAGCGCACGTAAATGCTATACGTAAATGCTAAGCAAGAAAACTGTCTTCCAGAGATCTCCGCTTCTGCACAACTCTTATTGGACAATCTGAACAGGGCTCACTACGAGCTTCCACGAAGCTTAACGCTTGCGTTACTGAAACGCAACACCGCTGTATAGTTATATTGTTGTATTGCTGTCGGGGTGTGCCTAGAATTCCGGCTCCTATAGAATCGGGGATTGGCGATCCTGGTTGTGCCGGTAAGCCTCCCTGATTACGAAAGCGCCTCCAGCACCGGAACCTCGCCTGCTTAGCCTAACAAGAAGCTAGCGTAGCGGGCCCGAAACAACACTGAAGAGAAAGAAAGATAGTTTTATTCTTGGCCTGCTCTAGAGGGTGAAAGAATCGTTCCCAGGCAATCGCAGTGATCCACCACCTGCGGCAGGCTCTCCTAAGCACCCAGCGGGAATAATGAATCTTCCACTAATCTCTCGCCGGTCTTATAACCTTGCTTATAGGAGTACTCGGTTGTTTGCGACACTATGCATGTAGACTGTGTCCTTAATTCCGTTCTTTGCCGCAATGGCAAACTAAGGTGGCACTAGTGTTCTTGCAGCCATGCTCGTTTTTGCTTGTTATCACACGTAAAGTGAAGGACCTGGAACGGAGATATGTGAGCATTTGAAAGAAGAAAATATTATGCAGGATGCAACTCACATGCTACAATATGTGTAAAACGAAGTTTTAGCGAAGCGGTCAATTACATGCGAATCGCACAAGTATGTTTATTTTCATTTTGTGCAAAGCGCAATATTATTCACTGTTTATGCATATGCACTACTCAGGTCGCAACTTTACTCTCATGCATTGTGTGTGTTTGTGCACCACACCGTTTTCCGAGGCTGTGCCGAAATGCAAACACCATATCAACCAATCTGGCAACCATCAACGTCAGATGAATTTCGGAGGACTTTACTTTGGGTCCTTGGTCCCAGCCGAGATGCGCTACACTATCAGCATGGGCCATGATACAATTTCCGCGCAGCACATGACTAGGCTTATGACTGTGGCTCCTGAGACCCCAAGGCAGGTCAGAGACATTATCGCTTCTCAAGTTTATTCCTACTAAGGACTCGTGTATTGCCAACATAATAAATATCTTTTTTTAGATCTATCATGGTTGGGTGCTGAAAAGAGCATAAAATAAGAACCATCCCCTATTCTTTGTAATGGAAAACTCGTTGTTCTTTGCCTATGCACAACCATGCAGATGTGACATGGTGCGGTGGATGGACACATGGAACCCAACGTACAGCCTCCCGCATTTTTAGCTATATCGCGCGAAAACACTATAATATGGTCGTACGTCGTCCTGAAGGGAACAGCGCATTAGACGACTCTTGCACAGGAGAGTGCTTAGTGCACTTGAAAGTACTTCTGCCGGTATCACTGATTATGACTGCTTAAAGGAGCTAAAATGACGCGTGATGGACGCTCGCGCGATATAGCTAAAAATGCGGGAGGTTGTACATCCCAGGTATACTTATCGTTGTCTGCGACGACACAGTGGTTCAGATCAAATTAGTCTAGATATTCAAGAAGGCTGACGGCACGAACAGAAGTAAACCATTTTCATGCGGTTTCGTATGCACCTATAGGGCCATGCCCTGGACGAACACTTTACTTAATAACATTTTGGGTAATTTTGAGATGGATTGACGACGATGCGCAATAAAATGTACAGGAGGTCTCAGGGGAATAATGCCGTGTCAACAACCAGCATTCATCACATCACTGTTTTTGCTATCATCATCATCGTCCTCCATCCACTCGTTTATTCTCCTTGGCCTCTTCCCCAGCACCGAGTCCCAGGTTAGAGCGTACAAGCTCAGCTATGACCTCTCAGCCTTTCTACAAATAATGTCCTCTATTTCTCCAAATGAAGCGTACACAAAACGTGGAACGTTTATGCAGTGATGTAACGAGGACAAAGGCAGTGTATGACCAAAGGACTCTGGTATGACGCTTCTCGAAGGTAGAATGGCGAAAAGGAGGGTATGGGCACAGAAAAGTACGACACATAAAAAAAAAATTCGAGCATTCTATACAATTTGTGTCACAGTGGCGCACATCTAGTAGCATATAACCAATGACCCTAGGAAAGCTGTAGCCCAAATATGAGAACCCTAAGATACTTAAAGAAGCCCTTGAGTAGAGCTACGGATTGGCCTAGTCGATGTGCTTCTGCACTCTTTTTGGCACAAACTAGCGGGATGAAAGGAGCACAGTTCAGGAAAGGAAGATCGAGCATCGTGTTCCTAATCCATGGTCCTCTCGTCCCATTAGTTTGTTCCGTACGCTGTCCAAGGATAATGAAAACCGTTGAGTATTATGCGCTATTCCATTAAGAGCTTGGTGTACTACTATAGACGCATTATGTCGGTGGACACTAAAGGTACATATTTTATTTTGTGATTTATCGTTTCATTGCCAAGGAGACAGGCTACGCTCTCTGGCACTACTCTGTAGGTCGAAATTCTGTGTCATACGAGTAACAGACAGAAAGAGAGAAACGAAGAGGGAAAGGTAGGGAGGTTAAACAAGGACGTGCCCGGTTGGCTACCCTACTTTTGAGGAGCGGGAAAGCGGAAGAATAGATGAGGGGAGAAAAGAAAAAAAAGTTGTCGCAGTTTCACCTGAAAGGCGAAGCATCAATTGCGATAGCAAACTTGTAGAGAGCTATACGGAGTAATGATATTAGCTTTATCAGCTGTATAAACTTGGACATGCAGCAGCATCGGCAACACGCAGAACTGTTGTCGACGCCATCGGCGTTTTGCCCGCGTTCGCTCAAAATGCGTGCGGCGTTGGTGACTGTTGCCGGAGCCTCTGATATAAATAGGCACTTCATGCCGCAGCTAAACGTCGCCTCCCTTCCCTCCCCCTCCCCCACGGCCTCTCGCGCTTCGGAAGAAGGCACGTTTGTTCTACATATATGGTGATTGTAAAGGAGGAAAGAGACGCCTACTTCTGCAGCGAGCACGGCGCAGAACGCGCGTTTGTTCTCCGCCGTGCGTTCACTCCCCGTGAAAGACGCGCCCCTCGCGCCCTTTCACTCGCACATACAGCGTTCGGCGCGCGGCGACGATTTCTTCTCCAAATGACGTCATACGGAACCTCACGGCGACGGCGACGGCGACGGCGACGCCGACGGCAGAAATCTGCTTTTGAGTGTCCATATAATTGCTATCGCAATAAAATAATAGAATTTGTCATTCGCAGAGACAGCCACAGAAGAATCTCCGCTGTCACAAGCGTTCGTATAATACACTATTCTTCCCTAACTGCAGAAGGGCTTTTATGGCCTTTTGCATGCAAGAATGCATAGGCCATGGCCCAAGGATCTTTTCTTCCAAGAGCGTTCTGTTATCTAACAGGTTGAGTTTAGCTTGGAGAGTACGTCGTTGAGCGCCAAACGATGGACAGTGGCACAGAACATGCTCGAGAGTCTCGTCGAACCCGCACAAATTGCACGCCGCACTGTTGGCCGTCCCTATTAGGAACGGATAGGCGTTGGTAAATGCGATGCCCAACGACCCGCGACACAGTAAAGTTGTTTCGCGACGGGATAGTCCTGGTGGTAGGCGGTCTCTCAAGTTAGGGTAAAGAGTGCAAGCTTGAGTGGGTGAAACCCGGTGAATTCCACCGTAGAAGTGTGATGTGGCGAGTAAGCGATTGAAGTTGCCGTGCAGCATGCCTTCTTGAGAGTGGTATATAGGAACCAGCTGATGTTTTATTGCCATAGCAATTACATGGACACTTCAACCGGATTTCTGCCGTCGCCGTCGCCGTGAGGTTCCGTATAGATTCCAAGGGCGATAAAATCATCGCCGCCCGCTGTTTGCGCGAGCGAAAGCGCGCGGGGGACGCGCGGTATCACGGAGGGCGAACTCCCCCTCGCGCTATCACGGAGAGCGAACGCACGGCGGAAAGCAAACGCGACCGTCGCGCGAAAGGCCGTGGGGGTATGGGATCGAAGGAGGCGGGGCGGCGCTGTGCTCCGGCACCAAAGGCGTATCTTGCCACTCAATCTCCCACGTGAAAGCAAGAAAGCGGGAAGGCAGCGCGGGAAGGAGGGGGGGGGGGGGGCAGCTTCTTCTCTGCCAACAACTTCTCCTCTGCACAACTCCTTTGCACTTTGCCCTGCGTTGGCGGTCGCCCGCACCGTCTCTTATAACCACACGGCTCTGACCTTTGTATGCGCTGTGCATTCGCCGCTCAGTTTCCGTTGAAGTTATAGACCGCGCGAGCCTTCGCCCGCTGCGGCGTTTTGACAGTCGTCTGTGGTCATTCAGTGTGATCTATTCATGTTTGCTTGTGCGCGCTGACACCACGATTGTTAATTCAGTTAGTAAGCGAATGTGTCCAAGTTTAAGCAGCCGATAAAACTACTATCCCTACTCCGAATAGCTATCTACTAATTTGCTATCGCAATCGATGCTTCGCCTTTCGGGCGAAACTGCGACATTTTTTGATGAGCTAAGCGTGCAGCTTCATCTGCGCTGTCGTTGATGACAATTCCGCAATGGCTCGGCAACCATTGAAACAACAATGTCGCGTCCTCCTTCGAGCACGTGATGATGAGCGTGCCTTAATTCGTGCACTAGCTGCTCGTGTAACCCGTGACATAGGGCAAACTTCAGAGTCAGAGTATCCAGTGGCAAATACCCATTCGCCCAAGAAAGGGACAGCCCATTATAAGAAATTTAATAAACACAAGAAAGCCCAACGAAAAGTTATCTCTAAAAAAAGGAGCGTTAAGTTGACGTGGCTTACGTTTCAATATGAGTATTGTTATTATTAAAGTGCTCGAAGTTGCAATGTTTAGCTTCTATTCGTGATATATTCTTTTTAAACAGATTTTTCTAATTTTTATTATTGGTTATTGATGAGCGCGAAAACAACTGGAGACACAGAGATAGAAGGTCACATGACGAGCGCTGCCTAACAACTGAAATTTGTTGAACAATACGATTGAAAAAGAAAACACGCGAAAAAAACAACAACGGCGTATGCAGGAATTCTCAGTAATGTGGAAATGCTTATTTAGCAAGTGCGTTTCGGAGTCTAACAAAACGACAGGTGGCTCAGATACACAATCATCGCGCAACTTTTTATATGGAAGGCTTCAGCAATTTCACGAGCCATTCTGCCTTTGGGCTTGAGGATGATATCAGTTCTTTTATAGGAAAGACTGCTTTCGCGCTGGTGAATAAGTATGTATGCTTTCCAATTCGCCCATATTTATACCTTATCAATGCTAAGCCAAGAAAAATGAGAAAGTGGGCTTCTTTATGGCGGTTTGTACAAGAGCGGGGGGGGGGGGAGGGGGGGGCGAAAAATCTTGCAGCAGGGCGCAGAACAAATCAGGGTGTTGAGATGAACTGAAATGCAATTAAAAAAAAACGGTGCGCGGAAGTGTCCTGCTTGACAGAGAGTATTTGTTTGCTCGGAACGCGTGAGGTTCATAATGATAGTGATTGCGATGAAAAAAGTAATGGAACATCTAGCCGGGCAGTTTGCCTGATATAGTGGTATCGGTTGCATGTTGCAAGCATCTGCACGGTACCAATGACTTAATATTACGTGCCGTCAACTAATCCGAAAACTGAGGACAAATTGAACCGCTTGACCACCTCGTTCTTTACGGGAACACAAGATGGGAAACGTTTTAAGTAGGAAGCGTCCTGTCTTCAGAACGTTAACTCCACGCTTGGTATTCATGACGCGAAACGACTGGTCAGAATGGCGGGAACACACAGAACGACAGTTTTGTGTATTGGTTTCATGCAGTTCATTGAAGCACGAGGCACGAAACAACTTGCTCAACCAGCCAAGCTAACGCACATCAATCCCAGAGGCTACAAGAGAAGTCACAACACTACTTAACATGCCTATAATAGCCTCGAAGGTGTGACCGAGTTTAAAGCTTAGCCTAAACAATACAGCGAGTTAGTTCTATTGCAATATACAGTAGACCAGAAGGACTCTAGAATAATTAGAAAATAGCCATTGAATTTACTTTATACTGAAGGGTAGGTGTTTTGGCAGATGTTTGAAGTTTAATTTATTTTTTTTAAATCGGATGGCTACCAATGAATAAATTAGTGCTCACGTAAAAAAAAAAGTTGATGTGATGGCCCCTCTACAACCACGACTGTAAAGACCAAACAATCCATAATTAAGTAAATAAATAAATAGAGCATCCCCAAGCTCTATGCAATATATTGTGGGAACATCCGTAAAAAAATTTTTTAAAACGAAATAAAGCTTTGGTTTTCCTTTTTGCGACATAACCTGCTCACGAGTCAATACTTGCGAATAATTTCCATTGTCTGCAAGCCACAAAAGGCTTCTATCGAAATGGTTTCCCACGGCTCATTTATTGTTTCTACTCAGAAAATCAACCTGGAAACTCTTCCTCTGCTTGCTAGGCATCCTATCCGTGGTTTACCTTGGCGGACTTCGGGGAAATAACAAAATGCAGTAACCAGCATCAATCCAAGAAGCGACCGTTAGCGGCCGCCTGGACTCTGCTGTCCCCCACCTTTTCGTCCCACGGACTTGCCGAGCCTCGGACGGCGCCCTCCCTGGAGAGAACATTTGCCTTCGCCAACTGCAGCGTCAAAATAGCAGCTTACTCGCACCCACTTCGGAGGCTGACAACTTCTTCCCTGCCGGCCGACATCCATTACCCTCGACGCTCAAAGCTACAGCCTCGACAGCTCGCCATTTCCTCGCACTGCTTATTGGTATAGGTTTAAAAAAATTGCAGTTCTGGCGATGGGACGAAAGCATCTAGAGGCGTCCAAAGTGTACTTGAAGATAATGCGGCACAAAAGTACGTGTTGTGGAGTGAGACGCTGCGGTCGAAAGCGTTCTCGAAGGTAAACATAGAACGCATGGATGCGGCGAAAAAGAGACAAAAGCTTTATTGAATGTTCTTGATCGGGTCGAGGGAGGCGGGAGACGCGGTGCAGAAACACCAGGGCATTCACCCATGTACTCGCACCTGTCTAGCGGCAATAATAGCTTCCACTCCACTGCCTCATTGTGTACCTTGTTTTCGATACGGGATGTAACGGATTTGTGGTGTAAGCACCAATGTAGAGTTTGCTACAAATATTACTACAAGGAATGCTGGCGATGAGATATTTCTCCTACCATGGGGATGATGGTTAGTACATGGATTCGTCTAAACTTCGGGCTTGTTGCTTCAATGGTTCTTGTGACGTTGTTTATTAAGCTGTAAATTTTGAAATTTTCAACCACTCATAGTTTTCTCAGCAATGCAAAGAGTGAACTTCTGCTCAAATGCCTGTCAATGGAAAGTGTGGCATGTACGACACAACGTTTGTTCGTTGAAGATGGTAAGATAAAAAAATGTTAAGTGAAGATTAACCTGGAGGATTAGCCACATACCGATAAAGCAGTACTACCATTTTGAACTAGGACGCAGAACCAAGACAAATCTTACTAGCGCTTTCAGAACACTTTTGTTCTGATCACCCAATAATGAGTGGGCAACTTGGCAATTATCAACCTCTGAAAGCACCGTTGTCGGAAACACTAACGCTGCCCATACGATCACCCTAATTACCTCTCACCGTGCATTGCCGCTGTAAGAATCTTTTACTTCAAGGTCTGTGAAATAATTGTGTCACCTTTATTCGGAAGACTCCGGCCCGGTAACCTGACGTTTCCGAATTCGTTTAGTTGAGAGGAATAAATTAGTAATTAATCCAAGTTAATTTTGACGGTTTTACAACTTTACGGTTAAAATGCACACCGTCCAGAAAATTTCCAAGCATGAATTACTGCAAAATGTTCTAGAAACACACGGCTGCCTATGCAAATATATTTTGTAATTTACTCCAACATATCGACGGTCATTTCTGACTATTCTTTTTCTGTTAACCGGATTTCCGGGCTGCGAATTTCCAGGGTGCGGCAACCCTCTTCAACACGAACAGGCCGCCTGCTATTGTAATATCTCCATCTCGTTTTTTTTTTTCTTTGGGTTCAAACTTTCGACATATGTGGTGAACTGCTTTTCGTAAACAGCTTTTCACAGATAGTTTAGAAGACAATATGTGAATTTATTTCACTCTGGATAGTTTCTTGAGGGTGGAATCGGAAGCTTCGCAGATGGAGGTTCGCAGACGGAGTCACGTTGATTGGAACGTACCTTACAAATTCCTCATCATTTTCCTTATTTCTTTTCTGTCTCTTAATTTTCTCTTTATTGAACTAAATGTAGTGCGACGTTGGTGCACTTGAACGCCCATATAGATGCATTTGAATTATCCAGCATTTATAGAAACCTGTCGGTTTTATTGTATGCAACAAATAGATACCAGGGATATTTATGTGCAAGTTGCATTCTTGCGATAGCATCTTTACATGTCGTGTGAGTACTATTTCTGCCCAAAATTTAGTCGTAGGTCACTCGAAAAAATAAAGCACGAAGGAAAGAAAATAAACGCGTCCGCATTTAACGCGGAACAAATAGTGAGGATGACAAGTGCAGCTGTGGGTGATCTATGGGATATAAGGCGCAGCTACAATTAGTGCGCTTAGCGAGAAGTTCGTAAAGCCCTTTTTGCGGATAGTCTGTGTGCTAGCAAATGGTGACGGGCCCCTCCGTACTCACTTAGCGAGTTGTGAAAATTGCCACTACGCTTGAGCCTCTAACAATGGTTAACGTTAAAAAAGAGTATTAAAATATTGAGTGTTACCTTCTAAAACCCTGATATGATTATATCAGGCACGCTGTAGGCGCGGGAATTTCAACCAAATTGTTTTTTTTTACCCCGCACCCAATGCATGGTACACAGGCGCATTTCGCATTTCGCCCCGATACAAATACGGCCGCAGCGGCCTGCATATGACCCCGCACCCTTGACGACTTAGCAGCGCAAGCCCGAGCCCGCATGGCCGGTAAATAGTAAATGACAATTGGTGACCAAAATAAAATCAGGCACTGCAGCCCGAGATTGCCGGTTCCAGAAGAAGAGTGAGGTCATTACGGAAACCTTATTATCTGGGCAATAAACAGAAACACTATTGTCAAATCGGCAAAAAATGCTGTTGCCTTCTGATACAAAGTGGAGCCCATGAACCTCAAAATCATCAAGAAACATCAAGTACGTTTGCAAGACTCCGTGAATTAGGGGAATACGCACACATTCTTCACAGGTCTTCCTAATTCGTCGTCAATGTATACTGCGTGAGAACCAGTAAAACAATCTAGCAGACACTATATAAACCCACAGCTCAAAACCCATCTGATACCGTCTCTTCAGATCCCCGCTGTATCCTTTGAGCCCGAAAATCACTTCTCCGATAACTTCTTCAAATAATTTTTTGATAAATCACCAATATATTAGTATCCCTTTACCACACACACGGGAGTAGACGGCATAACAGCTCCGTGCAGCCAGCCACTCCAACTTCACTCAATGCTTCAGGGTGTAGATCATCAGGTAAGAGAGATTAGACTCGAGCTTGCCGAATCATATTGGTACATATATTGGAGTACGTATATTTCAGATAAGCTTGCAAACATATTTTTCAGCAGGTGCATCATCTATGGCTGTGTCTTTCCTCTTGACATTCAACTTTAATACATCTTAGAGCAAATATTTCAAATTAAAAAAAACAAGCATTAAAAAAATCTCGAAGCCTTCTTTCGAAGGAACTATTCTGTGAAGGCGAAGTAGCAATGGCTAACGTTGGATTCTTCTTCTACAAACTGTACAGCACTGCATAATTTGACAGTAAGTATTGTAACAAAGTTTCGCAGAACCAAAATAACTCTTTCATCCACGCGAACGGCGAACCCCCCCCCCCCCCCCCCCCTGCTTAACAAAAACAAAAATACAAGCTGCTCTCACCTGTACAAAAACAGCCCTTAGGCAGCGGAATCGTCCATCGCAAGAACGCATTTTCGATTTGGAGATTGCCTTAAGGTTAATAATTTTCTTTATCTATTGCAAGATGACTGGGCTTGGCCACCATGCTTGAATATTCTTTGTTAAGACTATTTTTATGCTGCGTTCTTCAAACGAATAGGAAAATAGAGCCCGTATCTCCATGAAGTTCTTACGCTAGAATAGCCCACAAGTTCAAATACCACCCAATACGGGTGCTGGACATATTATTAACAAGGGCTAAAACGTAAAGTTTCGTAATTGTGAGCCGTTTCTTTCTTCTTTGTGTTATTGTTTTCCACGTGAGTTAGACATTTTAATTACTTTAATTTATTAACTAATTTACAATTTTATTAATTATTGCGTTTATTATTTTTGATTTATCAGTAATTAAATTATTTTACGAAGTGAAACACTCTGGAGAGGAATAGCCACTCTCAGAATTATCAAATTTCCAACGTTTTCAAATGCTAGCGAATCGTGACAAGTGATGCGAAAATCCGACATGCCGTCAGAGGCAAATGGCAGGACTATGAATGTGCACTTATCATGAATCCAGCTTGATATATATCCATAACATTATGGCGATTTTGCTCTGTCTTTGTGACAGCTTTCACTACCAAGCAATTTCTTTGTTAACGGCAAACCTTATCATATTTGGGCATGAAGTAAGCTTAATTTTTCGAGTATTTTATTAAAAGCGTTCATGTACACTCGCATAAGGACACTTTATTCGTGTACAATATTACTTAGCGGATATTTAGTTTTCTTTACTCTAGCTGAGCTTCTATTGCTGTCGTATATGCTAATTTCGAACAGTAGTGTGCACCCATTAACATCACTACCCCTGTTCAGCTTTTATATTCACTCCTTCTACGAGGTCATCTCACCAAAATGCACTGAATCAAATAAGGTTCAGTTCACTCGTGAACAAGGCAATTATTGCGGGCCTAATAAAGCAAACAAATGGCAAATTTAAATTTATACAGCTTTGTAGAACTTTCAAGCGCGGCCAACGGCATTTATTGTTCTCCGCAAGTTCTAAAGTATATTTGGACACTGTAATAATATATGTCGCAAATAGCTTCATAAAGCGGTACGGGCTATACAGATTAGTTGGCAGAGACAATCAAGGCTATGAATTTTGCGACCGGTACTAAGAATTGCGCTTAACATGCAGCCACATTAATATGAACGTCACTGGCACGCGCCAGTTTCTTGGTTGTGTAGTTTCCGTCCAATTCCTGTAATGAAGAACAATATTTTTTAAGTGATTGAATGTTGCGCAGCGCGTGTGGACGTCACGTTAATGAACTTCAGTTTCACCCGAATAAGCTGCGCAGAATGTCAGGAACACACGCGGTCTGAAATTACCAAGGAACGGAACATTTCCCACGCAGTAATTAGGAAACACGCAGTTAATCGCGTACGCTCGCAACCACGTTTTACAAAAATCACCGAAGCTCGACGTTTGTTTGACCACATCACGTTTTACGTAGTTACCGACTGGACTAATATTATACCGACTGACTCTACTATCACGCAAAATAGAGACGGGATGTAGTCAGCGCAAGGAAAGGCACGTGTAGATAGAGTTTTCAGCGCAAACCTTCAACAGGTCCACAGTAAATGAAGGCTCTTGATATTCTTTAGAAGTGAAATACAGTTTCAACTGTTTCTATGGAGTATCGAAACTAGTCTAGAAAACATAACGATGACATTCTGAAGAAGAAAGAAAAAATTTTAAAAACTGGTCGCAGACGGTTGAGAACCGGCACGGTATAGTTTGTGTTGTTGCCGTCTGCTCTATGATTACTGTTTACCGTCATTGCTTACATGCAAATGTGTTTAGGTTAAGAAACTTGCGCAGTGCTGCTCAGTCTTTCTCGATAAAAACTTGAAAGGTGACTTCATTACCGGAATACCTTTGCACGCTAGACTGAAAAGCAATAGTACTTTCAAATCTCCCACTCCCTAAGACTGACGCAGTCGAGTGCCGGGAGCTGAAGCTCAGGACTCGATGCAGATACTTGCGTCATCGACGGACGCAGCACAGGGCAAAGAAGAACCCAATCAAAAAATTATCTATGATTGTCCTCATTAAATAGTGTGCGTACATATTGCTTCAAAAACTACATCGCTACTGAAAATAAGCATGATAAAGCCTAATAAAACAAGCTGGGAATGCTTAGCGCTTAAAAACTGTTTTTAATGTATGGGAAACTGCGAAGCACAAGTCTTTGTCTGAAAACCAATAAACGAAACTATGAGGAAAAATGTTTCTAATTAACTTGGCAGAAAATATGCAAATCACAAAAACGGCTTTCGGAACAAAAGTAATCTTTCACAGAACATGAACAATCAGCGTAACCGAGGGCATTGACTTTTGAGCAACGATTTCAGTCACCATCTGTGTCCTGTCGCCTGGGACATTAGGCAAAAGATGCTTAGAGAGGCCAGTATAAAGCCAAATGTCCCGGAGAACTTTTCCCGTTTGATAACGGGCAAAAAGTGCGCGAATTCATTAGTTCCGTATATGCATCAAACAGGCCTGCATGCATTCATTTGTCGCCTTTTGCAATTTTTCTTTTATATAAATTTTGTGCGGGAAATCCAGCGAATAACAAAAAGATTCATTTGAAGGCGACGGGCACTAATGCCAAGAAAAGAATCAAGGGCCATATAACCATCTTTTTCCTACCATTGAATTGTGGAAGTAATTATGAATATGGCTTCAATTCGCGACAAACAATGTATTAATATTGTTACGGAGGATTGTGTGTTGACTTACAGATGAAAGCCGGCAGATATGGTAGATCGGGAAGATAGTGGTCGAACTGCTGCTGCTCGCGGCAGACACCGTCGTCGTCCTCCTCTTCTTCACCTCTCTTTTACGGCCCGTCACAATGTAATAAAAGAAATGTAACTGTAAATGGGAGGACATACAACTTGTTTCTATTGGAACCCGGGCGCCCAAGGTTCTAAAAATAGTTGGTGTCCGAATCCACGCTCCAGCATCTGCTGCCCCCTATAGTAACAGAAACTAACCTCAAAGGCTATGCTTTTGATACTACATACCCTGGAAGCGATTACAGAGCCAGAAATAAGTCATGGACGTCATGTGTTCAACATCACCTATTCAGAGAGGGGATTTACTGTCCTCCGTCCGCTTTCTTCGGTATTTAGGTACCTACATCTGTCTAGAATTCAGTCGTACAAGCGTTATTCAGTGCCACTCACGGCCTTGGTGACATGTGTGCGGCAATCTATGAACTGAACGTGTAACGTAGTACACTGATGCTAGAAGCAGGCATTTTCGAAAAGAAACCTGCTTGCGCTGCCTCAAGGCGTCAGGATTTCTAGAATCGAGACTACCTCTATGCATCGAGCGAGAACATCATTAAATAAAGACGGGCTCGACAGTTGTAGTAGTGACCTTACGAAGGCAATAGATGCTGAAGCTGGAAAATGCGTAAGAAAAACATTTCTTTTTTCTACCATAAATAAGTAATGTAGGCGTAATTACAAAAATTTATTTTCATCTTGATCAATCCGATACCTTTTTGCTGCTGTCTTTTTTGAGGGGCTTCTGTTGAGTATGCACGCCAGCTGAGAGCGTTAGAAAAGCCTTTGTTGGGTTCGCTGCAGAAATAATACAATACCCTAGCTTTCCCATTTCATGTCTTTCTTTCTCTGTCTCTTTCTCCCGTGCTCTTTGAGCAAGGGTGCAGTACTCCAGCGCCCGTTATGGAGTGTAGGACTACGTCAAGTTTCCGAGATGTTTATAAGTTGTGATTAAGTGCTTTAAAAATATTCCATTTCATTTTATTTTATTTTCCTTCGTCAAATGGGAGGGGACGGGACTAAAAGTCCCAGCAGCGACTTGACAGCGGTCCCGACTCCCTATTACATGCCAGAACAGCGGTCGTGGGGAAGGAACGTCGTTCCTAGATAGCAAATACTTAAAGCGCTGATGACAGTAAATATGCACACAAGAACATGGTTTTACATTGAATAGACAAATAGAAAAGAAAATAACTTTATAGCGAATAATAGAGTAAGAGAACAGTGCTATTCACACTACTAGGACAGTTTGCCCCAACAAAAATGCTCAATGGCTTTAATAGAAGCGCACAGAGGATCAAAATCCTCCTTGAATACTTTATTTATTAGTAAAAGCAACGTGTAACGTAATGATTGTGTATAACCGTCTACTTTGGGGGTAGGCACGGCCCATGGTTCTTTAAGCCTCGTATTCCTTATACACGGATTTCCTTTCAACTTTGCTAATGTGTGTAGAATAATTATCGTTATAACGGAGAAAGCATTTGTACATCATCGTTAATCTGTAGTCAAATAAACAAAACACTGCTAAAATATCATATTTATGAAAAAGTTCAGATGTAGGATAGAGGTAAGCGACATTTGTTATACACCGGACAGCTCTCCTTTAAGCATATGAAGCTTTTTTCGATTTGTAATGCCAGTTGTGCACCACACAATACTACAATACTTTAGAAGTGCGGAGACAAGTGAATTATAAAGCAGAATTTTAACTTTGGCCGAAAATATGTGGCTCAGCCTCGGTATATGCTCAGCTCAGCAACTGAGCGCATTCACTTAGAGTGAATGCGCTCAGTATTGTCATCCAGGTTAAATGCTGTGAAAAAGTAACTCCAAGAATTTTGACGGAGCTTAGAAAAATTATAGCCTCATTGCCTAAGCGAACATCAATTGGTTGCGATAATGTTTTTCCTTTAGGTCAGCATAATATCACCTTTGTTTTTCCGGAGTTTCTTATTAGGTGATTCATGTCTGCCCAAGTCTTTAAGGATTCGGAAACCTCATTGGTTGTTCGCTCTAATTTACCTTCTACTCTTCCTCAAACAAATACTGTGGTGTCATCGGCGTACGCGGCAAACTGTGTATTATCTGTGATGTGTACAATGTCATTTACATACGACGTATATACAGAACCATAATGGTCGTAATACGCTCCCTTGAGGGACTTCTCTTCTAACAGGCTGCATGGAGGATTTCACAGTGCCGATATCTACCTACTGCGTTCTGTGTGTAAGGTATGACTGGAGGCGCACATGAGCTGTCCCACGGACGCCGTATTTCGGGAGCTTTGAAAGAAGAATGGGATGGTTCATAAGCTCAAATGCTTTCTAAGAGTCAAGGTACACACATATTATGATTTCCCTGGTATCGAACGCTTCTGTGATTTCTTTTTGCGTAGTCAGTGCCGTTTCCGTGAAGCGACGCTTTCTGAAACCGTGCTGAAAATTGTTAAGAAGGTTATGTTTATCATGGTACGACATGATTCGAGAATGTATTATTTTCTCTATACCTTTTGAGAATACCGGCAGGACTGATATAGGACGGTAAATTTTTCGAATATTCCTGTCATTGTTCTTATATATTGGCACCAGGCGCGTAATCTGCATCATTTTTAGAAAAACACCGCAAGACAAAATTATATTGTACACATGGGTGACGTCGGGGTTAAAATATAAAGGTTGTATTTTACGGGGCCTGCTTGAATTCCATCTGCTTCTTTGGTTCTGAATGAAGATAAGAAAAAACTTCTGCGCAACTAGCTGGGGCGACAAAAAAAAAAAAAAAACGTGGGCAGCTTTCACTAGTGGTGCAAGGCTGGAGATAACAGCGGAGCTGGTGATTGGCTTAGCTTCTTCCTGCTTTTACTAGGCTTGTCTAAGTTTTGCTAGGAAATGCTAAGTGCTGCTAGGCACGGTATTCCGAATCTGCTCGCCACCGACGCGCAGATTCTCGCTTGGCCACTCGACGTGCTTCAAGATGAGCGGCTTCTTCTTCGGGTGTCCAGGTCTTTGGTCGTCCCATGTCAAGGCTATATGTTCTCGCCACAGAGTCAACGATAGTTCTGCCTCCGTCGCGGCGGCTCCGAGCTTTATCTCCCCGGTGACGTCACGGCCAAGCTGCTCCTCCACACTTGCCAGGGCGTGGCTGGTCGAAACCTGCCGAGTCGCCGCCAGAGGCGCCTGCTGCAGTCACGGACACCGCGCGCGTTCGGCGCGAATGCGGGGAAACGGGGAAACGCGGGCGGTGTGGGCAGCAGCTCTGCGCGTTGCCTTGTTGGTGCTGCTACAATTTTTTTCTCTCTCTCGCTCTCATTTTCTCTTTCCCTCCCCCTCCTTAACGCCCCATATCAAGGCAACATGTGCCCGGCACAGAGGGGAGCTGAAGCACACGCTGCTCCGCGAGGTGGTTGTTAAGCAACGCGCGGTGACAGCATCGTTCAGCGAGGTCATCGCTGAGCCAGCTTAAACAACTCCGCTGTTAAAAAAGCGAACCCGGGCTAATGTTCCCAACAAAGCATTCACCAGGAACACGGTTTTGAACACTTTAGTCATTGCTGTCCTTTAACTTTTGCGCAAAGACGCCGTTAAAGGCATCCGCGAGCGATTGCCCTTATAGCTGTTAACCTCCATTCAAGATGCTATCCGAGATAGCTGGCACTCTGGTTGGGTAAATAAGCGTGTTTAGTTTGCGCTATTGCACCGGCGATGTTCGTGTATTTTTCTCACAGAATAAATTTATGTAATACGAATCCTTTGCCTTCTTTTAACATAGACGTAAGCTGATTTCAATATGCTTTGAAATCTGCTGATGACACTGGGTCTCTGGTAGTCATAAATCTTGGGTACAAGGCGTTAATGTCATGTGTCATTCTTAACAATCTCTGAGTGATCCAAAGCTTGCGCGCCTTTTTAGGCTTGTTTCTTAATTGGGAAGTTGGAATTATAAACGCTTTTAAAAATGTTTATGAAACTACAGTAGCATCATCGCTTTCCTTTGGTTCGTAGACAACACACCAAGTTTCTTGACTGATAACTTGGCGGAAAGATTCGAGCTGCCGTGGCGTTATTACCTGGACATTACGTGTGTTTGAAACATTTTCCTCAGAACTTCATCTTTTGCTACCAGCATGAATATACCGAAATGATCACTTATGCTTGTATAGATGACACCAGCTATCAATATATTGGGATTATCATTTGTAACGAAAAGCAACCAGCAATGAGTTGCCGTCTGAGTAAATACGCGTATGATTTGTGATCATATTAGAAGTACCATTGGCAAAAATAATCGAATCAAGTCTTTTTTGCTGACATGTAGATGCAAGCAAGTTCACATTGAGACCGCCGCTGAGGACGAACTCTAAATTGTGCCCCGTTTTAAAAACATTTTAAAAAACCAATAAATTGCTTGGAATCACCAGAGGGTGGCCTATAACAAACGCAGAACAAGGTTTCAGGACTTCTCAATGTAAGCACCTCATAGTCACAATTCACGCTCGTAAACTGAGGCACACAGTCAACGAAAACTTCTTCGATCAGAAGCGCAACGCCACCGCCGTGCTTATTTGCACGATTTCTAAAGTAGCAACGATAACCAGGGGGAGAAAATGGCACATGCCAATCCTTGATACCATGCTTCTGTCAGCATTATTGCTGTGAAGGTTAAACCAAAATTAGCCCAGAGGAGACAGGCACTTGTGAATGATACTGCAAGCCACAGACAGCGTATGAAAGGCAATGTCACCCCGTGGTCAGCTGAGGCTTTGTAAGCTGAGGAAACAGCAAGAACATGAGAAAAAATAAACGATGATATGAAGAATTTTTCCTGCACATGGTAAAGGAACTTCACAGCTATAGGAGTCTTTCGTAGAGTCCCAGTGCTCTTAAAAAGCACGATAGTGTTCTTAAACAACTCGGGGTGACGTTGGCTGAAACCAAGGCTTTATTATCGTGCTTTGCGTAAGGGGACGGTTGTCGAGTTTGCAAGAGCGCGCCGCATTGCGCTGTTTTTCCAATGAACCGAAAACGCTAACAAAGAAGGCGTGCAATCGTGCTGCATGCGAACTTGTGGCCCACCAGAATTCGACAGACTTTACAAAGCAGCAAATCTGTTCCCTGAATTGCCACCAAAAGCACCGCCTTCCCCTTGGCCTACCACTGCATGACGGACCTTTCATACGCTGTCTGTGGCTTGTACTTTAGCATTCACAAATGTATTTCTCCTCTGGACAGCCAAACGTCCCCAATGCGAAGTTTGCCGTTGGAAGTGGGTGGCAGTTCTCTCACTTGACACAAAACACGTGTATCAGGGCTCTTTTCACAAAAGAGGGAGGGGTATTGCTTGCTGTAGGCGGACCTATCCTTGCAAAAGTTGCCAGCAAGTGCTCCGCCTGAACACCACCCGTCAATCGCGATACGGTCTGAAACACTTCGCAGTACATCTAACAACACCAGGTATCAAAATCATGTAGCACACATCTCTTTTCTCAATACAAAACAGGAGAGAAATACGCTCCGAACAACCATTACAACATCGCTTTTCACTTTGCTCCTTCTATCTGTTGCACTGCTCACCATCCCTGTTCAAATGCGCGCTGATTGGTCGGCTGCGGATAAACATGCACCTACCATCATCCAATACATACATGCGCAGTATTTTACAGAACGACGTACCGTCCTCCCTCTCCACCCTATCAAAAAAGGAAAGAGGGATAATACACTTCGTTTCTTTTCTGCAGAAACATACAGCCAGAAATCAAGGTATTTTATCTGCGAGTCTATTTGCGAGTATCTGTGAGTTTATCTGCGAGTCCACACACACACACACGCACCTATGGTAGCGATAAAGATATCTCTGCTATTCCCAGCGAGTCTCCTGCTTCAAAAGTTTATTGGGAAAGTGTACGTTTACCAGTGCCCAGCGACTTCTCCCTGTTTCCTCGCGGGGCGCATAACTCAGCTACGCCGAGATGAGCCTAATCTTCACTCCGGCGCCTTCGATTAATCAGCGCCGCCACTTTCGCCACAGTGAGGCTAGCGCTGGTTCCGAGATAAATCGCCGGCACCGACACAGCCCAACGCAAGCCCATTGCGCTTGAGTTGTGGCGGCCCGGCCCTCGCTAAGCCCTCGATCTGCTTGCCGTCTTTGCTCCAACCTCGTTTGTTAAGTTGACGATGCCGTGTCACCGAAGCGATCTCAAGCATTAGGAGAACTGGATCCCTAGATCTGTAGCTTATCTCTTCTTTTGTTTTCGTTACTCCCCGTGAAAAGAATGTTGGCCTGAAACGATCGCTTTCAACCGTAATGTCATTGGACCATGAGGCAACCGCCAGCATGGCGCGCACCGAAGGTTGGGTAGCGCTGAAATGCCGAAGGTATTTGCCAGCTTTGGAAATTCCAAAGACGTTCCCTGACGTCGCCAATGGGCTGTTGGTGCTTTGAGTTGGACGTCTCTCCGGGGGCTGGACAGCGTCGTATAGCCGGCGTGGGAAGGATAACCACTGTCGGAGGGCGCTGTTGTCGGCCCTGTATCGTGTCCGCACGTGTGCGCGCTTCTGCATGCGCACAAGTTATTATTGATGGAAGCCAAGCCAACACCCATGTCTTTATCAACGAACACACCCCCTTTTCCCTCTCCCTGCAGTAGTATATTAACCGCATTCAATAAACAACGTCGTTCACTCTTCTACTGCTGTCCAGGCGTTTCACTTCGGCACTTAGATGCCGATACATGTTGTCAGAAGTGGCGACCGTTAGGCTACGAGCGGCGAAGTACGTCAGCGATGGACCGCATCGAGCCCCCAGAGCCGCTACGCTTGGCCGGGGATGGTGGAAGAAACTGGAAGTCCTTCATACAACGGTTCGAGTTATTTCTAAAAGCAACAAGCCCTGAGAAGCCAAGATCCGAAGAGATAAAGACCGCAATCCTGCTGAGCGTCGCCGGCGAAGAAGTAATAGAGGTATACAACAACTTCTCGTTTGCTGAAGAAGCGGAAAAGCATGACTACAAGACAGTAGTCGCGAAGTTCGAGGAGTATTGCGTCGAGAAAGAGAACGAAGTCCACGAGAGGTATGTCTTCAGAACGCGTCTCCAAGGTGAAGCTGAGCCATTCGAGCCACTCATGCATGTTGAGGAAGACACCTACGCAAGTGTGGTACCGCGTTTGAGCTGATATTTTTGAGTATGGCGGGAAGCACTACCTGTGTATTTATGACGCCACTTCTAATTTTCCAGATGTGGACGAGCTTCGTGACCATGCTTTTCCTCTCACACGCACGACATCGTCACGTTCGAGGGGCGGCAGTGGTCGATGGTTTGGAATGGTCCTGCTGTGTTTCTTCACTTGAATGGCCGGATGATGCGTGAAGTCTGGGAGCAGGGTGCGTAAATGTCTTCCCTGCAGCAACTCGCCTGTAGATCGTCTCTACTCGACATACGTCATCGCCAGTGCTCTTTTGAAGACACTGTGCACTTCCGGTTCAAGGCACGTCCACCCTACCGACGGTGAACCGGCTTCCAGTGCCGTAGAAAATCTGCCGCGCTGAGGTATCCAGAGTACACGGCAGTTCGGCCGGCGCACCGCCCGCCAGTACGACCGACGGGCTGCAGTCGACGACAGCGAAGCTGCGCGTCTTCGCCACCGGTGACGCAAGCATCGGCTGCAGCTTCTGTTCCAAGCAAAATAATTTCCACTAGATAAAGTGATGCGTAAATAGTACATTTTATGAAAAACGATATTCACTGTCAAACGTTAAACCGATACTTGTCGAGCTCAGCTGCAGTGCACGGCTACCGACGGCATACGACCGACAAGGCTGTGCTGGCATCGCCGCCGACGGCGCCGCTAATATCAGCGTATTTTCTTCTTCATGTACAATTATTGCGAAAAGCGACAACAACGGTAAGAAAATATTGCGGCTTGTGAGCGTTGGTGAGTCATTCCGAAGAGCTGTCCGCTTTAGCTTTGAAGTGAACCGGAGAAGCTGCCTAGCGACGATATTGGCGCCATCGAGCGATCAGCGGCGGTGAGGCTGCCGCACAGATGGTCTCGGTCTCATCCTCTCTACGGCAAGGAAATCTCGCCGTCCGCGAATGGCAAACGGCGTGCAGTGAGTTACCATGCCGATAACATGCACGGGTCTTAGCCGCGACTTCGCGCTTCTAGGCTACCTGCTGTTGCTGCCGTGTCGGCCCTTGCTCATGCGAAGCGTGCCGCTGTGAACCCTGTGTTGTGCGTTCGTCTAAAAAGGCCAACACTGTCGGAATCTGTTCGCATGGCTAATCAGACCGCTAAGCACGACTGTGTTGGAAAGTGAGTGATTTGGCCCTTGCGTTGCGGGCTGTAATTACCGATTCGCAAGGGCGCACAAGCGAGCAACACGACGAGGAAGAGCGGGGAGCGCACGTACCTGCTATAGCAGACTAACCGGAAGTCGTAGGTTCTTGGTCGACCTGTCGTCATCGCCTGCCCCTGGTGACATCACCAGATGCACCCTGGTGACGTCACGAGGACCGCGCGGGATACCGGAAAGGCTCGGAGAGGAGCATGGCATTGTCTTCTGATTTTGTGGCACGCCCGTGTCGCGTAGCGCTGCAGTGTTTGGCATCGTTGATCGTGACGCCATTCTGAAGTCGATGCACGTGTTTACTTGAAATGATTAAAAATATCGGAGGTGGTTTAGGGGCTCTTTAAGGCGAAAGTCTTATATGCCCCATAAAGCGAAAAATCCGGTATCCGGCGTTAACGTCCGATGATACCAAAACCCACGAACAAGTGGTGACGTCTCACTCCCGGCGCCGGACCTGCTGCGGCTCGCACTGCGAAATCCCATGGGAAATTAAAGTGAATGACGGTGAATTAAAGCGCATTAAAGATAAATAAAGTGTATAAAGGTAGATTAAGCGGAATTAAAGTGGATTAAAGTGTATTAAGGTGGCTTAGAGTGCATTAAAGTTGATTGAGGTGGATTAAGGTGGTATAAAGTGGATTAAGGTAGATAAACGTTGATACAAATTAGAGCAAAGTGGATTAAGGGGGAAGTTTAATGTAAGGTGATAACTTCGACAGGTCCTCATGCTTTGACCTTCAAATCTCGTAAGGATACTTAAGTCACTGTCACCTTTTTTATTCCTTCTTTTGCGTAGTGCGCTGACCACCGTCGTGATTTAACTGTTTCAACTTCCCCAAATCACCCCTCTCTGTCTTAATCAATCTCGCTTTAGTCAGCCTGCTACAAGGTCAAGAGATAGAGAGACTCCCAAGGTATTTCCACGAGACATACGTTATCGCGGACGAATCCGTCACGGTTAAACAAATCAAGGGGCAGTTCAGCTATAGAAAAGGGTTGCATGAAAGATAAGAAACGCGGGAAGCAGAGGGGACAAAACCGACTAACCCCGCTATGTGCAAGTGCTCCTTGTGTCGCTGCTCCTCTTTGATCATAATGTTTTCTAAAAAAAATGAGTTACTCGAGTGACCTCTGGCGCTAAGCTCCTTTCGCTACCATGGGGATGATAATTAGTACATCGATTGGTCTAATATTCGTGCTAGTGGTTTGAAACGTTCTTGTGACGTTACTTATTACGTTTTATCTTTTGATACTGTCAAGCACGCATGGTTTTCTGAACACTGCAAGGCTATAAACCTCTGCCTACGTGGGTAATCAGCCATTCTAACGGCACCATTTTACCAGGGGTGGGAATACTGCGAGAATCGCGGCATTTTAATACTCAAGGAAGTTAGTGTGCCAAATATTGCCGAAAGCCGAAAATTCGGCAGTGACACTTACGTAGGGGAATGCGAAAGCACTATAGCGTATGTAGACCTCGGAATATCATGAAAGCGCGTATTTTATTCCTCCGCATTGTCTGCGCCGTCACGTGCTCAATGATGCACGCACTAGGCACACCTTTAGCAAGCCAGAACCCTGTAGCCGCCGAGGCATCGGGGAAGCGTGCTCCTCTCACACACCGCATGGCCCGGGTTCGATTCCCACCTAGACCGAAATGTACCAAATTCTCTTTTCAAAGCAATTAATTTATTTTGTTTGCAGGAATCGCCCTGAGAAATGCGAATGCTGATATCGCGTTGATCGCATTGCAGCGCAGCGTGATCGCCTAGGTCAGAAAGTGCTAACTAAAAGGGCGAGTGGTGAGCGAAGGTGCGTGCAGCGAAGGGACTCGGTAAAGCACAGGCCATTAAAGGAAAAATGTGGCTCCTATTACCTTATTCATGGGGCTTATACTTAATCACTCGCCTGCGCATTCCAGATATCTAGGGGCTTCTGGTGAGCCTACTGAGTGGCAAGGCGAAGTCTCTCACGTGCAGAATCCAGGTTTCAGCTCGTTGGCGATGTCGCATTACCTAGATACCTTTTTTGAATAAACCACTGTGGGTGTTCGCTAACCCTAGCTTCTTCACAAATTCGGTTGTCAAACACCTCCAGTCACTTCACTAGCAATTAATGCAAAAGTACGAAAAATGCATTTTGGCTGCTCTTCAACACTTCTTCAATCCAGCAGATTGCAAGGATTCGTGATTGTTACCTTTCTTAATTATAATAATGCTCTAAATTAAAATTTACATGCTCCAGGCTGCTCTAATAATAAGATACATGTGCTGCCGACTGCTCCAAAATCAGAATTAGTCGGCTCCAGCCTGCTCCAGAATAAATTTTATCTCCTCCGAAAATTTCTACAAAATGACTTTGGGCATTCCCACCCCGGCTTTAATGAGCACGAATGTCGTTGATTGAAAATGACAATCTTGCGAAGTCACAAAGCCGCCCGAAGTCATAATGATCCCGTTTAGGCAAATCCACGTACTGATCATTATTTCCATGCTAGCTGAACTGCCATTTACTTGTAGTCCCCGTAGCCAGTATTTCTTAGTAGAGTTCGTGGGGAGCTCTATGCTCTAGACAGGGTTAGACATTTCCGAGGGCAATGTAACACAATTTCTCGACGCGGAGCCTCAATAGCGCAACGCGGCGTTATTGCACAACGTTATTCACGCAATGAGCAGTCTTTAAACGCACCTATATTACAGGGACTGCCTTTGAATTATTGGTAAATGATTACTTAGGTGCGAATTTAGAGCAGATCGATTACACCGCTTTCAACAAGCGGCAGTTTTCCTCTGTTCCCCGGAGCCAACGGCATATCACAGATTAGAGGTGCTTTCACGAAGGCGACTTTAATTTTAGACAGCAAGTCTTCCAAGGAGCACAGTCATGATACTGCACATGAACTACTGGAACAGCAGAGTACATGTGTTTCGGGAAGGTTACAGCAGGCCATTGCCACAAGTTTTTTTTTTCTTTTTTTTTTGTATGCTGCTACAATCTTTAGCAACCATCTACCAATCCTGTGAGATTCCGAAACCTGGTTATGTGTTGTTTAAACATGTCAGCAACAATCACGAAACGTCGAATACTGCAGCGGGCAAAGACGGCGTTCAGCATTCCGCAAAACACATATTGCTGTTGAGCAGGTAGCGTGGTCAGCTGTGATAATCTGCTGATGTCGCAGTAAATTAGTTCAGAGCCCCCCCCCCCCCCCTCCAATTATTAAAATGTGCGGACATCTTTCTTAGTTTCTCTTTCTTCCTGCCTTGCTTACGTAGAATCAATTTTCTCCGTAGCAGAAGAGCGCCGATTTAAGTCTTTAAAGTTTCTGAACACAAGGAAGAGAGCCGCAGACCAGTAATTAAAAAAAGCATTAATAAAATGTAATAAATAGTCACTCTTTGACCGAACGCGAGAAATAAAAAAGCGACAGGTCGCCTAATAACGTCGAAATTGAGGATCCTTCTCTCAAAGCACCAGTTTGAAACTCAACGGACGTCATTAAACGTGGTTCCTTAATAAAGTCGGAAGGACTTAACGCTTGGCCGTTTCTCAGCCTTCAAGTGCGTTCCTCATAGATGGGAAGTGCTCAAACGCCGTTAAATGCTATCTGAGTGGTTTACTTGCATCATTTGCCCCATCGTGTAGCAGTATAATTAATAGCAGAACGTTCCTAATTACCTTGTTAATTAATTATACTTCGGCACATATTGCAATTTACGACTTGTAGCTGGTGAGCTTGCAAGACGTATTCACTTGAAATGAATTTCCAGAATGGCACCAGTTTCATGTATATTATTTGCCAAAGTGTGGAACGAAATACATGCACGTTCAAGTTACTTCTGCGTTTCAATGTGTAAAAGAGCGTTGTGTTAAAAAAGTAAGTGTACCAACCGTGCCTTTTTTAGGCAAGTGTGATGGCGCATATCTCCAAGCTGGCGTCATTATGGAAATATTTTCAAGTGGATACGCTTTTCAAACTCACCGGCTACAATGCGTAAACTGCAATATGTGCCTTAAAATAAATAATTGAAAGATAATTACTGGATTCTTGTTAATTAGTAGACTATGTGTTTCGATTTCTCGTGCAAGTAATGGCCGCCTCTTTGAATAATCCAGCTCCAGGACTATAGAATCATGTTATCTGCAACAGTATATTTTATAAAAATTCCATAAATACTAACACTGAACCCCCTTTATATTACCTATCTCGCCCTTCATCCGTAACGCGAGTGAGTCGTTAATATTTCCACGTCTTCATAGGAGCAAGACACAAACTGAAATAATCCTGTCGACGCAAAGGCTACCCAACGTTTATATGACTCCATCCAAGTCCCTTCTTCATTAAGTATGCAGAGGCAATTACGCGCCGCATAAGTTTCACGTGTCGTTGAAGCACTTTATACTGGGATGCAAATAAGTCTAATTCCATCGCTTGAGAAGGTTTTGTCTGGACGCGCAAATGCGTTCGCAAGACGAGAACTGCGGGGCCTACTTTGTAAACATGGGCTTTCGTTTAGGAGGTCCTCGTTGTGTGAACTTCCTCGGTGCTCCAAATCTCCGTCCAGGTTTCTCATAGAACTGTTGGTTTCAAATCTTAAAAACTTCTCTCTCTTTAAGTCTGTGGGCTCAAAACAACGAGTTATCTGGAGTCTACAGTACACAGCCCAATGGAAGGGTCTATCACGCGCGCACCGACTTCGCAACATTTCACAAAAAAAAAAACTGAACCTAACTTTCGTTATCGTCGTCACCGTCGTCGTCGTCGTCATTGTTGTTGTCGTTGTTGTTGTTGTTGTTGTTGTTGTTGTTGTTGTTGTTGTTGTTGTTGTTGTTGTTGTTGTTGTTGTTGTTGTTGTTGTTGTTGTTGTTGTTGTTGTTGTTGTTGTTGTTGTTGTTGTTGTTGTTGTTGTTGTTGTTGTTGTTGTTGTTCATGGGTCGTGTGAATGAGGCGATCTCTCCTCTGGCTGAATCACAAAACCAATGGATCACAATACTATTGGAAGAGACTAAGTTATAAGCGCGCGGCGATGGCAACAAAAGTCCAGGTATATTCTTGCTGGCACAAAAAATGTAAGCCACCCTTTGTGAAAGAAGTGCCGCATCATAACTCTCACAGTTGACGCGACGGCCCGCTACACAAACGGGCCGTGTTCAGCTAGCTCATCCATTTTCAGCAACAAAAGCAGCGTAATCAACAGCATGCAGATATGAGCTCTCAAATAACAAATGGAGAGGATCACAATGACGTCTAACATCCTGCCTCATCGAGAGATTCATCTTAACTTGAACTGTTTTCCTCCCGGTTTCTCCCGACGATCGCCATTGCTATTTTCCTGGCTTCGCAAATCAGATCCTCTGTCGCTAGGATGCACACTTTCGGGGCGTAAGCAGACTGTGAAGCAATATCCTGAATCCGGGCGACTGAGCATAAGAGTTACTTGGACCCGAGCCCGACGGTGTTCTTGATTATTGCTGCTGTTATTCTGACGGACCAACACACACCGGCCATACGAAGCAGTTCGTGTTCGTACTATACGCCAAGCTATCTCCCGGATAGGAGATATATACACCAGTATTTCAAATATGATATGCGTAGAACGGATAGTCTTATCCGCTAACAGCTTGGGGTTGCTGCAGTGTGACTCATAAAAGGCGCTATTAGAGGTCTAACAACTTTCCGATGTTACCGACGTTGTGCCACAACTTAACAGCCCGTCATAGCTTTGCGCGCCTCCGTTAAAAAGGGAAATTGATTTTCTGAAGCTGCAATATTGAAGACAGACTCGGCTTATACGCCTTCGTACTTTTAACATTCAATGTTTTGCAAGAAATAGGAGTCCCGAACAGGACCAAGTATGAGATATTGACTAAACTTAACTACCTCATCTTCGACTGCTGGCTTGATTGCACGGCAGTAGTGCTGTAAAGGTCGAATGCGCCAGTATTCAAGCTGCCTTGTGACAATCATCGTCGTCCTTGTCTTCATAATCATCATCAGATTCTATGCCCACTGCGATACAAAGTCCAGAGATCTCCAATTGCGCCTGTCTCGCGTCAGCCGACTAGGTCCTATGACTAACTTTCTTATCTTATCCGACCATCTAATTATCTATTTGCCCTCCTCCGGAGCCCGGACTTGGCTACCTTTATTTTATTCCGACAGACTATCAGTTACACAATTGCAACTAACCACCCCCCGCCCCCGTCTGAACTCACTTCAGTGGCTTTAGAGCGTTAATCATTTTTTTTTGGCTGAGTCATTGTCATTTTTGTTGAGTCATGCTCATGACCTTTGGCTGCGAACTGCTAAATAGCTCAAGTGTATCGCTTCACCAGTCGCCGTCGATCTTTCTCTTATTTAACAATTCGTGGTGTTGGGAAGTAGCCGGCAACATATTTTGCTGTCTAAAATTTTGAAAGCATAATAGGCAAAACTAACAATAATAAATACATAATGTCTACTGTAAACATTCCAAGGCACGTCCAATTCTACTGCTCTCTCTATATATCTCTACCTAAGACAATGATTGGGAACTCGGAGCAGTAACCTGACCCGTATATCGTCACTGGAGTCCGTTTACGCTAGCATGTAGCTTAGATGCTGTCTTACGCAAATTTAGTAGCGCTGCCTGAGTGCTATGAAATTACTAGTCGCAGTTGCCATCAACAACAAAAAAAGGAAAATTAGAGGCCCCACTCACAACGCCTCTAGTTCGTTCGATATTTTTGTCAACATCTGGCCTCCTTCTCTATACCCATGCGTTCTATATGTGACGATTTATTGACTCCTTTCGTTACGAAGCCGAATGACTGCTCTTTGAATAAAGACTTAATAATCCTCCTTGACGAAGGTGTTTCTTGTGTGTTTCTCTAAATTTATTACTGTTATTCCCCTGACATGCCTGACTGATTTTTGTCTAATTGTAAAGACTATTCAAAATGTGCCGTTCTGATGCTGTATTTGTTTCCTTTAAATATTGGTGGTTAAATGTTCAGTGTTCAATTCATCGTTCAGAAGCTGGCAATACAATAGCTGCTAGTATTCAGTCGCATTCAAATAAATAAACCAGACCACGGTTTGACTGTACATTGCTCAGTGATTGGAACGCGACGATTGGCCAGCATGGCAACTGGTGCTTTTTGTACCATCGTTCTACTTTGGGTAATAAATGCGGGGGGTTAAACAAATTCACGACGTGTCACAGAGGGCCTCGCTATGATAGGATAGCTTAATGCATCAGCTCGGTGTGCTCAGAGCGCACCTTCGGCGCATAAAGCACCGGCAGCCATGCAAGCTGATTATCGCGTTTCAGCAACTCAGCACTGAACATTAATTTATATTTTACCGACGCAATCAGCTGGCCAAATTCACAAAGCTGTTTTGCTTTTAAGTACTGTTCGCCATTGACCGGCTGTCTTTCCTAATATTATGTCCAACATCGTGATACAATTTCAGCGAAATAATATTTTTTTGTGTGTGTGAAAAGTAGCCCAGTTTTCTTTCCTTGGCGCAAAACGGGTTGAAAAGTAAGTAAGCTCAGCTACCAACAAGCGACGTCAACCTAGTGAAATCTTTCGAACAGGCTAATGCGGACCGGGGTTCTCCGTCTTAGAACTGTTTAAGAATCGCTATATTATACCAGGCTTCTTGGCAGACGGGACGCAATGCTGCAAAACGTGCCAGAGAGCAAATGTTCGCACTGGTGAGACGAACACTCCCATCCTTCTGATCTCTATTTCTACGTTGCTTCCTGACCGATCGCAATGGGAGATAAATTTGAGGCGAGAATGTTAAGGAGAATGGCAATGGTGCCGGTGACAGCGTACAAGTCATGATTGAATGAATTAGTTTGATCTATATAGCGAAACGTTACAGCTGCATTATAGCTGTCTGATCCACAAACTGTAAATTGTTCGATAAGTTAAGGATGAAAAATAATCTTAAAATAAAATCTAAAGTTTAACGTTCAGAAGTTGCACGGTGGGCAACGAGAGACACCTGTATACATACAGTGCAGGGCTACGCAATAATTCTAGCTCCCTGCGGTTGTCCAACGTGCATTGAAAGTACAAGGGACAGGAGCGCTATTGCACTCTGCCGCAAAGCGTCCGCTACGGCAGTGAATCGAAACCACAGCCTCGTGCTCAGCAGCATAACGTGGTAAACCACTGGTCCTCAGTGGCATGAGCAACATTCGATAACAGTAGATGAAATCGGTACATTGTGTATAACAAAACAGTTTTCGCGAATGCGCGTGAACAGTCGAATGAATGTTGCATAAAAAAGACGTGACACAACCAACAAAACGGTGCTTTCTGCAGTTTCTGCGGTGAGGCAGACAATAATGGAAGCGCCACCAACACAATTTCATGAGCCATTTACGTGACACTAAACAGCTGCGGCTCTAACCGACGTGCCTGGAAACGGCAACGTGAGAACTATCACCTCACGCCGCCACGTTAATACAACACATGCCTCACGCGTAAGCCACCGATGAGTAAGAACCGCCGACGTGTCGGCCACTGCATCCGTTGGCCCAGAAACAGCGGCGAAACAGTAAAAGAAACATGGTTGTCGGTAGTGCAGGTCTTATGGCAGGAAAGGGAAACGCGCCGGAGCGTGGAAAGTATGGCGAGACTCCACAGGCGAGGTTCAAGACGGGCAAAAGTCATGCGCCTCGTATGCGTTTGCTCTAGTTCCGCACTCGACCGCAGTAAACCTTACGTACGCCATCGAGACGGTAAGCGTGATTCTATACGCGTCCACTCGGCAAGTATACTATCACGCTCATCGCGCTCGTAATAGGGCTTAATCCACGTGAATCACCAGCTCTGTGGAGTCAGGTACCTGTTTCATAAACTGACAGGTTGAGCATAGATACGATATCAGAACCCAGACATTGCACTTCGTGAATTCTTTAAAAAAATATGATATATAGCGTCAAGGTATCTATAGCGTTGATTATGGTAAATGAAGATAGGCAAGAAGCAAGCCTTCCGTGACTTCGATGATTTCTTTTTCTTTCATAATTTTCGGGAGGAAGAGAAAGCATTATGCTATCGCACTAAACATTTCATTATATCGCACTCGTACTAAAACAATCAAAATTAAAAAGCTCATTATGTATTCGTGCTTAGGTTGACCACTATATGCATCTTTAAATACTGGAGGCCACTCTGGTATCAGTGGTACTCGGTTTAGGTATCCGCCTAGCATGGGCAAGCAACTAGGAAGCGAAGGGCTTTACCGTCTTGTGCACCCATCACATGGCCCCAAGGACAAGCGTTAAGCAAGGCATTTGCAGCCAGGTTCATGCAAGGGAGTAAAAATACCCTCCGTTACCCAGCTAAAATGCGCGTGCCGAGCCGCTCTTACCTTGACATTACGTCAAGTGTCGACCTACTTTGTAAATGTTAGACATCATTATTGGATGTGAAGCGCCGAAATGAACTGTATCAGTCGATATGGCGTTTAGCTGTTGAGCTCGAGCTCGCGGTTTTGATCCGGGCAGCAGCAGCTGCCTTTCTTCTGGTGCTGAATGCAAAAAAAAAAAAAAACGCTCGTGTACCGTGCATTGGGTGCACGTTAAAGAACCCCAGGTGGTCAAAGTTAATCCAGAGACCACAACGGCGTGCCTCGTAATACTATCGTAGTCTTGGCACGTAAAACCCCACAATTTGTTTTATTTATTTGTTTACATCAAAAGGAAACACAAGATATGCGTGGCTTGATGCGCAAAATTATGTGATGTTTCCACGCGTACATTTTTTTTACTTATTGACGGTTACCGTTTTATGCGATAGCAATTATATGGACACTCCAAGCTGATTTCTGCCGTTGGCGTCGCCGTCGCCGTGAGGTTCCGTATTAAGTCCAAGGGTGATAAAATCGTCGCCGCGCGCCGTACGCTGTATGTGCGAGTGAAGGCGTAAGGTACGCGCGCTTTCACTGAGAGTGAACGCATGACGGAGAACAAACTCGAAGTCTTCTGTCATGCGAAAGACCGTGGGGGGATGGGAGGGAGGGAGAGAGGGAGGGAGGGAGGGAGGGGAGGCACGTTTTGCTGCGGTACCAACGGCGTACCTTGCGATCGGGCGCAAGGGGAACTGGCGGCCCAATCTCGCACGCGAAAGGAGGAAAGCGGGAAGGCAGCGCGGGAGGGAGGGGTGTGGCTTCTACTCGGCCAGCAACTGAGTGCTTGTACTTTGCAGCTGCTGCGGGCGGTCGCGCGCACCGTATCTTGTAAGCGATCTGCACACGGCTCCTACCTTTGTATGCGCTGTGCTTTCGCCGCTCAGTTTCTGTTAGAGCTATAGACACCAGGAACCTTCGCTCGCTTCTGCCGCCGTGTTTGCTCACACCAGCGTTTTGACAGCGGTTGTCTGCGGTCATCCAATGTGATGTATTCATGTTTGCTTGTGTGCGCTGACACCATGCTTGTTAATTCAGTTTGTAAGCGAGTACAAGTTTATACAGACGTTAAAACTACTATCCTTACTCCGCATAGCTCTCTATACTAATTTTCTATCGCAATTGATGCTTCGCTTTTCGGGCGAAACTGCGACTTTTTTTTGCAGGATTATCACCCGCATAGATTTATCGCTCGCCACAAGATGCGCGTATATACTGTGTTATAAATTGCATGAATGGTATCATCAGTTCTATACAGAAAGGCTATGTGCTAATCAGATTGCGCGCGCGACGCAAATAGCGTTGTAGATTGTCAAACCTACGCGGTCACTAGTGATTAGTCTCGAATGTGAGGTGATTCATGTATTAATATCCGATGGACTTGAACTGTGCATTGATATTCGATGACCGGCGACCATGCTCGCCGCTATCCCTGCAAATTGGGTGTTGTATGCTTTTCTGGCCACAAGTTTGTCCATTTAACAGTTAGAGCCCTGACACACACCTTCGCCAGGATTTGTCGTCGTTCACCGTCACCACAACGTGACAATATATATTTAGCACCAACTGGCAACGTAGGAGCTGGCCGTGAAAGGGCGAATTTGAATATTTGCATAGTAAACAAAACTCATCTGCGAGGCAGGCAAAAAGGAAACAAAAGAGTTGTTTATATCACCCTGCGGACAGTCGACGTACTGACTACGGTTGTCGTGACTCTCGTCAGTTAATCATAGCGTCCGGCTTTCATCTTCCTTCCATCCAATGAACGCTATAAAGCTGTAACCTACCACGAAAAGAGAGCTATTGAAATGTTCACGTGGAAGACAATACCAAAACCAAAAAAGGCTGGAATCTCCATGCACAACAAGCTGCTGAAAGCAACACGGGAACACGTGTCGTCCTGTCCCAGTCGAGAGAATACAATTTGTTTTCGTCAGCCGAGATTAGTTCCGTGTCGCAAACCCGACAGAAACCTTGTTTCCAGTCAAGAGAGACAAAAAAGCAGGCTGTCTGCATGTACAACATCTCAGCAAATAAAAACAAAATAAAGGAAGCGGCAGCTTTTCGGTGCCTGCACTGTTCAGCGATCGTATCGTGTGAACAAGATGTTTTTTTTTCTATTTTTCTTTCTGAAAGACAGAGTAAGCACTGCTTCTGTAGCTATGGTGCCCCGACACGCTCCCTATTTTGTTGGTTTGCTCACTTATCTCTTAGTTTATCATTCTTGGATCGGTGAAATGCAGTCTAGAGGGGCAAGGGAATCGGTGTTTTTCAGCATGTCCTTGCTCAAACACCTCCCAGAAACTAACAATAGAACGAGCCTGACTTCGACATTTCAAAGTCACATGAATGCAAGTGCGTTCTGTACGCCCATCGTACTTCCTACATGATCATTGGTAGCTATAGCGTGGAATGAGTAAGCATCAACGAGCAATGCACAGGTTCGCTAGTGTGTCTACGTGACCGAAAGCAAATCGAATGGGTGTTCTATGTCCTATCAGGATATGAAATGCGCGTGCTTTCAGTATGCCCTATTCCGCAATCTACACTACATTATTAATGGCTGTCTAGAATGAGCAACACCCCCAACACGTATTGTGAAAGTTTGCGAGTGTTTCGATGTTACGGGAAGCTAATCGAATAGACCGTGTTGTTAGCGTTGTTTTATGCATTCGGTTAGCAATGTACTAAAATCGTTATATTTTTATCCGTTCAACTCAGTGCCTGAAGGCAAGAAATAAAACAGAACGCCGCCTATGGGGAAGAAATTGCCTGCTCGTTTGATAAGTAAAGTTTATTACTATTACCCTACACCCTACATCGGCACCGAGCTAGTACTAGAACAATTTTCTTCCCTGCCATTAGTCTACTTGGGCTGCCCACTGTGTGTCGCACCTTACGTTCAATGCGAGTTGAGAGACTTTGCTCACGGTAAGCATATATCGAAATCACAAAGAATGAATTGAAATGCGTGAGCATCATCATCATCATCATCATCAGCCTATGTTTATGTCCACTGTAGGACGAAGGCCTCTCCCTGCGATCTCCAATTATACCCTGTCTTGCGCTAGCTGATTCCAACTTGCGCCTGCAAATTTCCTAACTTAATCACTCCACCTAGTTATCTGCCGTCCGCGACTGCGCTTCCCTTCTCTTGGTATCCATTCTGTAACTCTAATGGTCCACCGGTTATCCATCCTACGCATTACATGGCCTGCCCAGCTCCATGTACACGAAGGACGAAATGGGCAATTTTTTTAGCAGTTTCATGGAAGCTTGGCTTCACGTAGCCAGGTGAGTGCGTTGGATCTGAATAATTATTTTTGTAGTTTGTTTTCGCTAACTGTTATGCTTTAGGAGCAAGCTTTAGCTCGGGCCCAACTCCGATGCCACCTATTCAAATACATGTAAAACGCAGAAAGGCTTTTCTGAGATAACCACTGGACCGATATTAATGCAATTTGTTGCATTTGAGAGAGAAAGTTAAATTCTAGTGACTGTTGGAAGAGTAATTTTGATTCAGGGCCTGCATGTTCTTAATGGCATTTTCAAAATTGGTAAGCTTGAAAAAAATAGAAGCACGAAGTTGACAAATTGGTAGCTCTGCACCTAAAACAGATATCACACTTCTCTAAACTGCGTCATTAGAGCATCCTAAGTGAACATATTTGATATGCCAATTTAAATCTTACGTGAATTTGTTACATTGTTTACAAGGGTTCTGCAAAAGTTCCACTCACAAATTAGTGCTCTAGTTTAGAGTCGTGTATATATCTCTATTTTTTTCCGCTTTAGAAGTACTGTTAGGTGCGAGATCATTTTTCATTGCTGAGTGACAGAGCTGGAAACCTGATAGTTTCGTTTTCTGAAAATGTGCGATTTTGTCAATTAGTATTATAAAATGACAATCTAAATCAAAAATTCGCAACCAACAGTCACTAGATGTTAACGTTTTCTTATAAATGCAATAAACCTCATCAAATTTGCTGCAGTGGTTGGCCAAAAAAACCATTTCTCCTTTGCTATGTATTTAGATAGGAGGCCCCGAGCTAAAGCTTCGTCTTAAGAATGAATTCGTCAGTTCTTGCTATTATTTTCACAATGCGCCACCAACTTTATATGGATTAAGATCCACGAAAAAATGTGGGCAGCTTCACATTAGTGGTGCGAAGTCTGACCAAACAGCGAAGCTGGCGGCCTTTCCCTAGCTTTAACTTGGCTTTTCATTAGCTTTACCTTGCTTCTCTCTTAGCTTTAACTTGGCCTTTTCATTAGCTTTAACGTGGTTCTCTCTCAAGCGTCGTCTTCTTCCACATTGGCTCCGTTGTCGCTCATCTTTCCAGCGTAGAATTTCACTTCTCTTATATAGTGGGACGCGTAGGGCTGCTGCCAACGCCGACCGCGTTTCCCCGCGTTCGCGCCGAACGCGCCCGGTATCCGTCACTGCAGCCGAGGCCTCTGGCGGTGGCTCGACAGGTAAACTTACCAGGCAAAGTGCGTCTCCGCGCCTCAGCGACGCGGAGCTGTATACTCTGGAGTGACGTCATTGCCTAGCTTCGCCCCCCGCGCTACTGTGGAGAGAAGCTAGGCAGAGCTACGGCGGAGGAGTGAGCGGCGCTGCTGTGGAGGTTAGGCAAGGCGTCGCCAGCTGGCGTTGTGGCGGGAGCGGCTGCACGAGAAAAAGCGTAGTTCAGACAACAGATCCACTAACAACAGTGAGGCCTGAGAGATCAAAGTTTATCATAAAAAGCTTTTATTGGAAAAAGGGTAGCAGAAAAACTCCCTAATAACGCGGCAGCAGGACCCGATGAGATCCCAATACAGCTAATAAAAAACTTGGAGGACGCTTAAGCTTCGCCTTTAAAAGTAGAACGCGATAGCGTTATCGGAACCTGTTCGTATCGCATCGTTCGCATACGGCAAGTAGGCTTCATTGACTGCAACACTGAACGTGGGAAAACCAGCTTACAAATACCAAGCTTACACCGATACCCTTAAAGTTGGCTTCACTTTTAAACTGATATGCATTCATGGAAAGACGTTTTTCCAGGGCAATATGAGTGGTCTTACATTAAAATGTGAAGGCCCTAGCACCTCTTTTATTATTTTGTTAATTGTTTGCTATTGCCCCGACGCGCGCCGGTCTGGTAGAAATGTTTGAGTTTCGTCGTAGAAGAATTAGGTTTTCTCGTACATTCAAATTACAATCCGACGCCGAGTGGTAAACAATCCGACGGCGAATGCGACGCCGAATGGTAAAGCCGTACTTTACTATTTTTCTGACGGATTTCACTATGAGAAATTCAATTTTTTTCACCAAAACCTTGCACCACGTGAAGGGCCTGCGAGGTCGACGTGGTTGGATGATTTTCTCCGCCACCCGCGATCACACGCCGGTTGCCGACGCCGGTTTTTCTGTGACACGGGGTTAAAAGGGTTTCCACGCGTGCACGGCGTCTCGTCTCAGAGGAATGGCCGAGGGGGTCTTCACGTAGTAAACAGTCCCAGGGCAGCCAGGCGCCATGTTCCCGTTCCACTCCCGTATTTGAGTTGCAGCCGCTTCCTGAAGGCAGCGTAAGTTCTGGGCAAACATGGAAGTCCTGCTCTTGCTCTTTAACGCAGTGAAGGGGACCGACGTCTTTTATTGCTGTGTGCACTTGTGTGAATTTGTGCTCCGTTCTGTTCTCGTTATAGGGGCAGCAAACGGGCAGCGTACAGTTCAGCAAAATTTCCTTAGTGTACTTCTGGGGTAAACATAACGCAATGCAAGAAAAGTTTTGCATCCTATAGTAAATCTGATGGAGAGTTTCTTAATTAGCTCAAATTGTCGATAGTTATGTGCGATTCTGCAAAAAATACTTTTGGAGACCGAACCAACACTTTTCCTCGGTTTGTTTGTTTGTTTGTTTGTTTGTTTGTTTGTTTGTTTGTTTGTTTGTTTGTTTGTTTGTTTGTTTGTTGGTTGGTTGGTTGGTTGGTTGGTTGGTTGGTTGGTTGGTTGGTTGGTTGGTTGGTTTGTTTGTTTTTCGCATGTTCTTATCGACATGTCGATACCTGTAAATGCGTCGCGCCGGGTGCTTCTTTCCATATACGAATTATATTGCTATTTTTCCTAAGCAATATTTTTAAGATTCTTAATTTTACAAATACCTCTGTTTTTTGTCGGTCAGCTGTTTGGTTCGAAGGGCTAATGAGTTTTATCTTAGGAAATAACCTTACACCGGGGTTACTATTGCGCAGAATTTCTAAAATAGAGGTGTGAATATAAAAATATAAAACCGGAAAATAGTTCTTAAGGAAGAAAGAAAGAAAGCAAGAACGAAAGAAAGAAAGAAAACCTGCCGCAAACACAGACACCGATAAGTGCTGATGAAAATCTGTAGCCGCTCCCTACAAAATAAATTACGAACTCTTGTGACGCACCCGAACACAAAAAGTGAGGATTGAGTTTGCTCAATATAGAATCCTCAGAAAGACTCCTCCTGCTCCCGTGAGCAGCTTAAGCGGGGCACGCAGAAACATCGGCTGGCAAGGGTCGCCATTTTAGAGCCAAAAGATCGCGACACCAGGGACGTCAGCGCAATTTTAACGCACACAATTGGAAAATAACTCGAAGTGTTGGTTACGGCCCCCAATTAGTCTGTATTTTTATAGTAGTTCAATTCCGGTTACAGAAGATATATTTGGAATAATGTTACACGTCACTTATTTACTAAATATTACGCGTCACACTCCACCTAATTAAGCGGTACTGTCGTTCTGGTCGTTTACGTTTTGTGCTGATGGTACGCTGACTACACGCAGGGAAGATAGGTCATTGCAGGGGCACTATCGCTCGACACAAATAGGCAAATAGTTTTTTTTTTTTTTTTAGCCGGGCTAGCAAACCAACCAACCATTGAAAGTTAATATTCTTTTGCAATAAAATTGTGACAACATCAGGTTTCTCGCCGCGCCTTTGTCCGCCATAAAATGCAACCATACCGGCTCGCCCACTTCTGAATCTCATAAAAAAAAGCCATTCAATTTGACACAGTCCACCGCAATAGCAAGGTTTCAACGAATATGCAAATTCGGACTGCAGAATAGCAATTATATGACCTACGGCAGCGATCGAGTGTGCTGGCATAAGTCTAAAGCTACATAAAACTCGGGGAAAGAATCGACAATGCAACGTTGCATTTGCTCTAAAACACGAAACCAGTTCCTTTGGAAAGCAGCTGTCAGACACCAAACCGCTGGTGACAGTCCTTTTTTACAAATTTTGGTACGTATATTAATAGTGTCCGGCTGTAGTCATAGATATAGCTGACGCCGTCATCTTATCAACGCTAGTGAGAAGCACCAGTGCCACAGACGCCACATGCGGACACATTTCTCTATGCGGAGAATACGTTAGTCTTTTCAGTTTATCCTTTTCATTGCTTGTGAAACGTTTCCGTAGCACGTTTTCGTCTTACTCGTCATACCGACAGTAAGCTAGGCTGGCTGTAAATATTATTTGCAACACCATAGTCGTTTTATCATCACTTTGTTTTGTACAAGCAAAATTAGGCATGTATGAACGATATAAATATGACTGCGATATAAAGCGACTGCTATGCTGAGAACCCTAATAGCCCGTCTCTTGTCTTATACAATCCACTAGTATAACCTATGTTTGTGGTAACGTTATTTGTAAATCAGTCTTGTAAAATCTGTAAGGACTGCATATCTAAAAGTCATGCGACACTAATTATCGGTCTGTATGTCCTATACGAAGGGCTTTGGTATATATCTGAAAAAAATATTTCTACATCTCATATCCTCCCCTTTCAAATAATATTTAGTGTTGGGCTCGATAGCACGGTGCCAGAAACATTGCACCGTAAACACTGTGCGGAAATCTCTATGATCTCCTTGTTGAAAGCGCGCCCAATTGTGCTTACCTAGGCTTACAGCAGCTACTTTCAAATAGAGAAGTTGTGCATGAAACTGTGAATACTCTTATGCGTGTGTCGAACTGCTTTAGGATGCAGCACACTTTCACGACAAAATTATTGCAATCGAGTGTCGGGTGCTGCAATCGAGTGCTGCAGTGATGGACATTATCGTTCTTGTGCATTACTGGGAGCAGTAAGAAAACTAGCGCTGCTTTAACAACAACCACAAAAGAACGCGAAGCACCATTTACAGTAAGTACACATTCGCATCTCGAAAAGAAATACAGGCCACAGTGGCGAGCACACAACGAGCAATATAAAAAAAAAATGTGCACGCAAAAATACGACAAAGTACTCTACTGGCTTCACCTCTTGCGAAACACAGGTAATTTGACACGTGCCGGCCTCCTCAGGCAATGAATATCGTGTATATGTAGTCTGTTGTTGTGCAGGAAAGAAAAACAAGAGGTCGGGAGCAAGGCAAACATTGCGGTCCTTTGGACAAACGTTAGATCCCAAGTACAGTTCGATGGAGCGCGAAAAAGGGAGAGAGAGAGGTGTACCAAAAGTAAGCAACTGAACCAAGAAGATTGCACGGTAATAGTGAGAGGGAGCAAAATGACAAATATAAATAAATAAATAGAAGGACGACACGAAAGTGACCCCTCTGCAAGAAGCGCTATCTTTCGGCGACTCAATGGAGTCTCTATGCGTCCGGATTAGCATGTGCGACGAGTATGGAAGAGCTGCTCCGAATGCAGCTAACATGCACAGCGGGGAAATGCACGTCGGCAAAGACCACTCGTACTCGCCTTCTAATGGTTACCCACGAGAGCAAACTACTTCGGGGCGTATTTGCCGACCACCGCTGCCTCTTGAGGAGGCCGGGAATTAGCCGAGTTGGTGGTGCCCAAAAATGTGTCTCCTTACTTTTCGGGCTCCCTCCCCATCTGACGAAATTAGCTTTTTTCTTTCTTTTTATTTCTTTCGGTTTTCGCTGGCCGCTTACATCGGCTGAGTGTTTACTCGCGGCCACTGTCGTCGATCTCTCGCGGCAATGAGAATAGATATACATGTATGGACGTGTTCGTAAGTCCCCTTCTAACTTGTTGTAACGTAGGCAGGGCGACACTACAGAGCAGACGCGTGAGACAACACACAGTGCTGTGTGTTGTCTGTTGTTGAATCTCTAGCGTCTATTCCAACTGCAACGGAACTTTGGGTCTTGTAAAAAAAGTTGTCGCAGTTTCACCTGAAAGGCGAAGCATCAATTGCGATAGCAAATTTGCAGAGAGCTATACGGAGTAATGATATTAGCTTTATCAGCTGTATAAACTTGGACATGCCGCAGCACCGGCAACACGCAGGCGCTGAGCCGTGCCTTCTCAAGGGCTGCAGAAGATAGCGCCAACCTTTCCCTTTCCCTCAAGAACCACTTATCATCAACACGCAGAACTGTTGTCGACGCCGTCGGCGTTTTGCCGGCGTTCGCTCAAAATGCGTGCGGCGTTGGTGACTGTTGTCGGAGCCTCTGATGTAAATAGGCACTTGGTGCCGCAGCTACACGTCACCTCCCTTCCCTCCCCCTCCCCCCCTCCTCTTCCACGGCTTTTCGCGCGTCGGAAGAAGGCGCGTTTGCTCTACATATATGGTGATTGTAAAGGAGGAAAGAGACGCCTACTTCTGCAGCCCTTAAGGGAGCACGGCGCAGAACGCGCGTTTGTTCTCCGCCGTGCGTTCACTCCCCGTGAAAGCGCGCGTCCCTCGCGCCCTTTCACTCGCACATACAGCGTTCGGTGGCGCGCGGCGACGATTTAATCTCCATTGACGTCATACGGAACCTCACGGCGACGGCGACGGCGACGCCGACGCCGACGGCAGAAATCTGGTTTTGAGTGTCCATATAATTGCTATCGCAATAAGAAAAAAGTCTAGTTTCAGATAACGTTTCCATAGAGCTGCCTTCGTGCAATATTTTACAAATATGAATGGGTGCGTCACGGAAGGCGCGTAAAAGAACGTTTTATTGCGATACCAATTATATGGGCACTCAAAGAGGATTTCTGCCGACGGCGTCGTCGTCGCCGTCGCCGTCTCCTTCGCCGTGAGGTTCTGTATGACGTCAACGGCGATGAAAACGTCGCCGATGATAAGTGGTTCTTGAGGGAAAGGGAAAGGTTGGCGCTATCTTCTGCAGCCCTTGAGGGAGCACGGCTCAGCGCCAATGTCGCCGCGCGCCGGACGCTGTATGTGCGAGTGAAAAGACGCGAGGGACGCGCGCTTTCACGGGGAGCGAACGCACAGCGAAGAACAAACGCGCGTTGTGCGCCGTGCTCCCTGAAGGGCTGCATAATTAAGCGTCTCTTTCCTCTTTCACAATCTTTATATATATATATATATATATATATAGAGAGAGAGAGAGAGAGCCAACGCGACTTCTTCCATCGCGCGAAAGGCCATGGGGGACGGGAGGGAGAGAGGGGAGGCGACGTTTAGCTGCGGCACCAAATGCGTATTTATATAAAAATGGTGCGAGGCGAGAAGGTGGTAAAGACTTCCGACGCTGCTCGACGTGTTTCCCGTTCTGATCTCGTCGAAAACCTCCGAGCCGCCCCCAGAGGCCCTGGCAACAGTCACCAACGCCGCGCGCGTTCGGTGCGAACGCGGGCAAAACGGCGACGGCGTCGACAAGAGTTCTGGGCGTTGCTGGTGCTGCTGCATGTCCAAGTTTATACAGCTGAGAAAACTACTATCCTTACTCCGTATAACTCTCTACAAAGTTGCTATCGCAATTGATGCTTTGCCTTTTGAAACTGCGACATGTTTGGAAGCCGAAACTGAAGAAAAAAAACGCCGCCATTACCACGCCAGAAGCGACGCATGACTCGTGTATAAGGGCCGCACCCGTGTAAGGACCGCGCTCCCAAACTTGACAGCCCTAAGTTAGTAGAAAAAAAAAATTCCCGATGCAGCGCGTGACCATCGGTGAATTTTCGCGCGCTTCCTACTTTCGCATACCGCTACTAGATGGCGAGAGCCGTGAGTGTGTACAAAATCTGATACAACACATGAGTCTTGGCCACGAATATTATTATTATCATTATATTGTTATTATTATTATTATTACGTTATTACTGTAATTTGTATTGGCATTCCCTTCGAAATATGGCGGTGACAAATAGTCACCAGCCTGCTAGAGGTAATGAGGTTTTACTATACGTAATATAGTGTAGCATTTTCCCTGTCTCTCCTTTATCTTTTCTGTCTTCATTAAAACCTCTATCCCTGTATTGTACCTTTGTCTCGGCCTCTTCCTGTGACGACCTTGGCAATATTAATCACTTGTCTGCTTCTTTCCCGCCAATGCTGTAAGCGTATCTTGCTTATCTGGACTGCTGACCAGTTCATTCTTCCATGTGCTTCGAATCTAAGGGCTTCTTTAAGGTGGCCGTTCCACACGGTTCTTGCTGGGTGAACATCATCGCATTGCATTACGACGTGCTGAGTCATTCGATATTTTGCTGCAACCGGCGCATGCCTCCTCCGGTTGCAAATATTTCCTCCGGAATGTTTTTGACCTCAGGGAGTTAGGTGGGGCCTCAAATACACCATAGACTGGTGTAAGGGCCACGCTTTTTGTTTCTCGCAATTTTCACGAGGCGCGAACCTTACATGGGACCAAACCTTTTGGTCATAATGGTTCCGGCCGAGCCCGTGACTTGTGCACAACTCAGATTTTGTACACACTCACGGCTCTCGCCATCTAGTAGCGGTATGCGAAAGTAGGAAGCGCGCGAAAATTCACCGATGGTCACGCGCTGCATCGGGAATTTTTTTTTTTCTACTAACTTAGGGCTGTCAAGTTTGGGAGCGCGGTCCTTACACGGGTGCGGCCCTTATACACGAGTCAATGCGGTAGCGAAGCACTTTCCTTTATGCTAGTTGGACATTTTCCCTCCTGATTTCTTTCTTGCCATAGTTGTAGAACTCCGTGGGCTTTCTTGTTTACATCTTTTGCATCCAGTTTATCGACCTCCTATATTAGGCACCACCAATAGCTGCGCGCGAAACATCTCGAGGTGACGAGCTGGACCCTGCGTCATATCCGCTAATCATCAGGTGCACGAATCGTCTGCTTAGGCGCTATTTAAAGGCTTCTCCTTAAGGAATTATGCAATTACTAGCCCTGGAGCATTGCTAAGAATGCTTTAGTAGTCTACAGGGTGTTTTTCTAGCTGCACCGAATTTAGAAAAAAAAATGCCTGTGGCCGATAACACAATTCTAACCTTTGATCTAAATTACTCAATGAGGCGGTCATTACTTCAGCGAGAAATCAGAATGCTCAATTGAATAATCAACATAACTATACGCTAATTACCATCTTAATTATTTCTTTGTGGCACTTATTTTAATTTGAGAATCGGAGCTAGTTTGTTCGTAAGCCGTATCCACTTGCAACGAATTCTCAGGACTGCACCAGCTCCGACATATTAATTTTCGAAGTGTCCGACTAAATGCATTGGTGTTCCACGCAGTTACTTTGGCGCTTCTAGCATAAAACAGCGTTTTCTTTAAAAAAGTAACAGGAACGCCAATGCATTTCACATCGCATCTCGAAACTGTTGTCGTCCTGAGAATTTGTTCCAAGTGGAGCTAGCGAAGTCCCCAGCTATAATTTGTAGATTAAAATACGTGCCGTCCAGTAATTACAGTACAAAAGTGCATTGGCGTAATTATGATGATCATTCAATTCAACATTTTGATTTCTGGTAGAGCTATTGGCGCCTCATCGAGTAATTTAGGTCAAGGGTTATAATTGGGCTTATCCGCCTGTGGAAATCTCTAAATATTTGGTGCGGCTAAAAAGAAAAAGAACAAACCTGTATTTTATAACCAATTTCGCAATGAACAGATTTCCTTACCGCTTGCCTTTAATGCAGTCCAGAGTGAGCGCCGCTAAGAACAGGACCATTTTAAGAAGTAGAGATCCTAAGACTATGGCCGAGCGTATTGCTGGCACAAAAGGAAAAGCGGTCGTTGCTTACAGTACCTGAAGCTGATATATGTCTGTGCGACCGTATGTAAGCTTGGTGCTCACCTTCAAGTGTTCACATCACTAGCGCTCTTACTCTCCCCTTGCTTTCTTCCTGTCGCACCTTCATCCCCCTCTCCCAGTGCAGGGTAGCAAACCGGACGTGCATCTGCTTGACCTCCCTGCCTTTCGTTCCTTCTCTCGCCCCGTCTCTGTCGAGCTCTTCGACAAATTTCTTTCGCTTGGCGAACTGTCATCGGTTACACTTATTTTCGTAAAAGTATCGATTATTTTGAACGCAGAATTTTGTACTGAATAGCGCCGGCAACTGCAAAACTTGTAGAGTACAGATGGTTATATACGCCGACTTGTTATTTACGTACTCCATCGCGTGTTTTGGTGTCTTGAATTCTTATACGGGGACTTTGTTGGAGCATCGTTGCAAATAAACTAACGCTTAAAAGAAATCGCTAACAGAGGTGAACAAACTACGCAATAGTGCATCTCTGGACTTTTTACGACACAATTTATTTGACATTTCTGTTGCGATATGGCTATGGCTGTTTAAATATTGGTATGCGTTGACGGCTGCTGTAAAAGAGTCACAGCGCGTGTTCTTTAAGAGTCCGATAAAAAATTGCAAAGTGTTGAGCATTTTTTTCTCCTCCGTGGGTAACATGACGTCAGGACACAATAAGCGATGTCTGCCTAAGTAATAATTTGAAAAAATCTACGGATCTTTCGCCCTGTGAAAATCGGTTTGAGTGAAGGTTTCATTGGTGTTTGCGAAGAACGCTGTTTCTGCTTAGCGATCGTTCACAAGTGGAGGCCACATGACACAGTTGGGCGCATTTTCAGAGAAACGCGTCGCTCAACATAACCTTGCGGCACCAGATCATGCGCATTCCACGCATGATGACGACGGAATAAAGGCGACTGAACGACCACGACGGCATGGCTATGACTGCAAGACGACGTCTCAATGACGGCAATGGCCTCACGGCCATTCGATGATGGTGCTCGTGAATCGTCGATAATATGACGACGACGACATGAAAATATGATGACGATGGTAAAACGATTGCAATAGGATGTTGACAACGGCATAACGACAGTAGTGTGAGGGTGCTGGAAGGAGGACGACAGTGTGTCGAAGACGACATGACGACAAAGGGCTGACGAATGAGGAATGAACACAGCGAATTGACGACAACGACCGCGTGACAACAAATTCACGACGACAGCGAAATCACTACAACAGAATGACGACGATAGAACGACCCCAGCGTCATGACGGTGAGTATTTGACGACACGCAATGATGGCGATGGACTGACGACGACAGACTGAAGATGATGGAATAATGATGGCGGTATGATGACCACGGCGTGACGATGGGATGACGACGATAAGATTATTACGATGCTATGACGACAACATTCTGATGATGATGGCTTGTTGAGAAGGGCGTGTCAACAGTGGGTTGACGAATGTGGAATTACGACTACTAATTGACGGCGGCTGCGTGACGACAAAGGGGTGACGGTTTTCATAGACGACATTTCCTGTACACTGCGTGTACTGCACTGCATGTTTCTTGGAGCAAAGGTCTGGAAATCCCCCTAAGCTGCAACCAGGTATATGTTGGACAATGAAAGGGCGCGAGAGCACAACTGGGCCGTAAATAACAATGCGGGCGGGCATTTCGCTCAGCGTTGTAAGCGTTGCAAATGTCGTCCAAACCTTAATCACACCAAGTTTCTGGCAGGTTCCGGGGGACAGACTTGAAAGGGAGGTACTGGAAGCTTTTTACATTGTGAGTGCCAACGGCACGTGCATTTGCGGCCCGTCAGTGACACTAGCTGACAAAGAGATTGCCTTTCTGATGCGAGAGTTCATCACGTGAGTGTGGCGTTCAGACGAAGTGGATGATACATCGTCTTAAAGGTGGCGGGGAAGCTGACGTAGAAGTTTTCATTTTAAAATGGGGTAAATTTAGGAGAAAAAGTTATTCTGAAGTGACATATTGCACATTCGATTTCTTTTCGAGTGGGCATACTTTGCCATTGCTGACGGGTCGGATTTTGCAAAATATAATGGCCTGATATTTCTTAAATGTAGGTCTCTGGGAGCAGCTAGATCTGCTTTCTTAATTTCTGCATATGCCATGGCCTACACCAACATAGTTTAGCCCTTATCCGGAACTCATATCCCTGCGACAATGTGCAGTGGGAAGCTCACATGGGCAAAAGCATTGCATCAGCTATTGCACAACAATCACTCTTGACAATTCGTGTGACGTTTTATAAACTGTGCAGACTCTGAGAATGGTGGCGTCTGCGAACGTACTTCACAGTGCACAGCAAGAAATACTGTATGCGGACGAAGACAGAACTGGGCTCATACAAAGGAAGAATTTGTTTTATGCGATAGCAATTGTATGGACGCTAGAGGTGCGTTCGCGCCGTTGTAGCAGGCTGTCGTCGAACTGCACAGCTACGGAAGGCGCAAGCCCCGATCATGCGTGGCGTGGGGTTAGAGGGTCTCCAGGTGCGAGGAGTGCCGTTTGACTGCAAAAACGACAAAGCAAAGTGGACGCACCGTCAACACTTTGCTGAATCGGCTTGGTGGGGGAGCCAGGGCCGATACCTTCGGATATAGCCGACAGTTTCCCATCAATCTCTTCTCATCCACTATCTAGTGTCGACGTCTTCGATTCCACTGGCGGCGCTCATCCCGCCACCGTTGTGAGACACTGGTTGCTGCCGGGGGCGCTGTGTCTTCTGCCCTAGCAGCAGCTGCTTTGAGTGCCGCGTATAGCGCCAGCATGTCGCACTCGCGCACACATAGAACATCGTTCCAGAAATCCGAGCGCAACGCTAATTTTTGCTTTTGCTACCTATGCTCTTCAAACAAAACTGCCTTTTTTTTTTTACTTGCAATACAAAATATAAACATCCTGACAAAGAAATGCATCGGAGTCCGGGATATTCCCCTTGGGTAAAGCGTGTCGTCAGTCGGAGTGTTTAATTCAGCAGGCTCATTCTGTCCCTTTCTTTTCCTCGTCGGCTAGCGCTTTCAAATTTTTAATGTAAGCCACAAACGCAGTAATATAATTGCGAACTCGTGAAGAGCTCGGCGGTACCGACGCTTTCCTGAAGCATTAATCAGGAAAAACGCACGGATCATTGTCATTGTCAGAGGCAAAGAAATTTCGTGTCCTTTCAGATGTAAACTAGCGCGATAACGAGCTCATTTCGAGCCGCTGTCACAGTTTTCTTTTAAGGAAATATATTTTTCATTGTAGTAATTTGAGAAACGAGCCAGCAAGCGGCTATTTTGAGTGCGTGCGTTCATTCAGCGCGTCTTGCATTTATCTTCAGATTTCATATTCAAGCGAAAGAGCATTGATGTCATTGTACTATTTCACAAAACGTTATTGCGGCAACAATATGTTCTATGTACATAACAGAGAAGAAAAAAGAAGACGCATGATTAAAAAAACAAGTATTTATATCGTTCTCTACAGGAGCAGCTTATCGCTGGCTGTGGAAACGCGGCGCGGTATTCAAATGGGGTTTATGAGCACAAAAAGAAGGTGATTCAACGTCTATACTTGAAGTCGATCAAAGACAGTATTTTTAAGCGAGTTGGGTATGCGATTAGGCTCGAGCTACTGCGCACGGCACTCTATCGCGACACCCCTGGCGTGGGGGGAGTAGAAGGAGCGTCGGACTGCTTAAAGTTTTTGACTGCGCGATCTTCGGGATCGGCCCACAAAAAGGCTCGAAATACGCATAGCCGATACGCAGGAGCGAGTATAACTCGCCAAGAAAGACATCTTTAAAAAGGCTTATATGTCTGTTTGGAAAGTCCTTATCCATAGTGAAATTTCTTCGATGAAGGTTGAATGAAGTTCGGCTTCACACGTTCTTAGCTTGAAAGCACTCAGCTTGGCTGTGGGATACCCCGAAGTGGCGAGATCCTGATTAATCTTGAGTATTGACCAGATAGGTTCCTTTAACATGCGTCCATGCAGCAGTATACATACAAGTGCTCTTTCATTCATCTTTCGTCAGAATTCGTCCACGGCACCCGAGAATCCTTATAAATATTTTTAAACCGTTGGCGTGGCTAGTGCACTCGCAAAATGGCGTAACTCTGTCGTTGACGTGTGCAATCCTACCTAATACATTCAGAGCCCTTCCTCTCTCGATGAAATGGGATTAAGGGAAGCTTGTGGCAAGACGACGCTGTCGCAGGCGTTCTGCTTCGTTTGCCCTAAACTCGGGGTCGGTGGCTCTTCGCTGACGTTTTGCCTAGGCTTCTGAAGCCTTCACGTTATAATCGGCACGTCGACGACGAGCCCTTTCCCAAGCCGTTGCTCAAACGCAACCTGCTCCTCGGCGGAACGCACCACGCGGGCCTTCCCATCCGGAAGTCGAAACTGATCTGAGGCGAGAGAAGCCCGTCGGAGCGCGCACCAGCCCCCTTTCCTTCTCTTTCCCTCCCCGCGACACACCAAACGACCCGGATTGGTCGCGCGCGTTACGTGATCCGGCACCGGCGCAGCTTTCCCCGCACCTGCTCTTTCTTTCTTTCTTTCTTTCTTTCTTTCTTTCTTTCTTTCTTTCTTTCTTTCTTTCTGATCTGCTAAACATTGTGGATTAGGATAAAGCGCAGTTAACGCCCGAGATGGGGATTAACTTAAGGGCATCGTTTTGTGACTGTGATATGCGAAAGAAAGTGCAAACCACAAGAAAAAACAGTTACAACTGAAGACGGCAGACTTGAACAACATGTTCGAAGAATTTTCTAATTGCATGGTTTGCCATACGGCGCATTATTTTAATTATTGCCTAGTCTTCCTTCCCGAAGAAGCTACGTAAGTGGCCTGTCGGACTTATCCTCCATAATTACCTGTTTATAATCTGTGGGTTGGTCTATCCACGGGCTGGCCGCCCTAAGCACTTTTCTCTTGTGGCCTTTGTCCCTGGACACCACCACCACAGCAGTTGTTGGGCATCCGCTGCAGACGCGGAGCAGATGTTTGTGCACGCAAACGCAGCTCTGCCGCAAGTGTGCGCCTGCGACGCCTTCTTTTGCGCATGCCCATCTTGTATGTAGGTAACGTACAAGCAAAAGAGATAGGCTATACTACAAACCAAAACTGCGAGAGCTGTCTCTTCAATGTCAAGAGAACTCAAGAACACTGGCCAATCCATTGTGGAGACCTTACCTAACCTAGCCTAACTAAACATGAAGCCAGCGCGCCGCCCGTTGCAGAGCGTTAATCGTGCTGATCTCTGACGGAGACTCAGAGGAAGAAATATTTCGCTGCAGATATTCATACGCATCAAGCGTGGTAGCGCATGCAGCTGAAATCAGTTGCAACAAAAAGACGTTATAAAAGTGCGACACGCTTGGAAAGAACGCCGGAGGTGAATATTTCGCTCGTTTATTCTCCTCTTTATTTCTTTTTGTCTTTTCTTTCATGTTTGTGCAATCGGAAGGAAAGCATACAGTTCGGCGTCAGCGTTGAAGGTTGGTATGATTATGCGTTTATATTTTGACCTTCGTCAAGAAACATACAAAGAATGTCTTGTGCATTCAAGGCAGGCGCAGTGTTGGAGATGTAGTGTTCCCTCAGAGATTTACGTATGCTTTACAACGAAAGAAAAAGAACATTTTAAGAAACGGCAAAACTCTTGCAGTGCTGTGAGAATAATGCAGCTTGCCTTGTACCGGGGCGATATGAGAAAAAAAAAACTTGAGAGGAAGAATTGACGATGCGTAACCTGGGGTAAAGATAAAAAAAGGCAGGGCCTCGCACACCCGCTGAAAGGCCATCTTAAAGACATGCCTCACTTGCTTCGTATGCACTAGCGCGCAGTCGCAACAGCGCCGTTCGTGCTTTTACTGCTCTCGCGCTTCATCGCGTGTTTGTATGCGTCAACTCGAGCGAGTTTGTTTACTTCCACCTCCGTCAACATCTTCGTTAGTAGTATTTCAGCCGTGACTCCCTCTTTAGCCTGTTTATTCTTTGTCATTTATGTGCATGTATTCTACGGATATAGGTACACAAGCTCCCCATCTTTTGTTTTATCAAGTATCCCTTAGGAACGCTTTGTTCTTGCTAGGTAACTGCCCGCAAAAAGTAACGTTGTCCTTGCCACGAGAATTTTGAACACGCCTTTCTACCCGAATTCTCATGCACAATAAAGAAACCAAGGTGCCTAAATTACTGCGGTAGGCTCGGCCACGGTGCTCTTTGATAACCAGACAGTAAGTTCTGGATATTAAACGCCGTCAGTCAACCAGACCGATACCTATAGGAGGTATTATGGAAGTGTCCACTTAGTGGACTGTCCATTTCGTCCACTGCTGATTGGCTTAACCTATGCCAGCCAGAAAAAGACTGGCGGGGCGGGGAGGGGGGGGGGGGGCTGCTTGTTTTTCGCACATACCCCAGCCTAGCCAATCAGCTCTGCACCAGCAGCCGCACTGGTCAGTCCACTAGGTGGACGCTTACAAAATAATTCCCCTCAGGAGCGCTAGGTCACGACTTCAATTACCGGCCGCCGCAAGTGCATTCTGATGGAGGCAGAATGTAACAGTCCTCGCGTATCGAGCTTTGCCTGCAGATTGAAGAAGACTATTAGCCGATTTGCTGACGAATACTCCATTAGCTAGTTCCGAAGACTCTGCAATTTTACAGAGAAGCTATAAACGCGACTAGAAGGGTTCAAAAACAATATCTGTGAAGTTTCATTGTTTTCTGAAAAAAATAGTTCACTCACAAAGTTTATATTTTAAGTGAAAATGTGACAAATTTTAAGGGGAATATGCAGGCAAATTTTGAGGTACTAAGATTCATGTGTGGCAAAACATGGGGCACACATGTACACTCCATGCTTCAGCGGTGCAGAGCTCTATTTGTAGGATATCTACGCTACAGACTTCCAGTGTTGTCCAATACGTGCAAGTCAAATGTTCGCTCATTGGAGAGCGTACAGGGTCAAGCATTGCGCACTTCCTTGGGACTTTCTCGCTGCGCGTCAACACCTGCAACAATCGTCCTCGCCAAAGATCAGCCGATCCAAAAATACGTTGCAGTGGATTGTCTCAGGGCGCATATCCGTCACCTTTCCCACGTCCTTGATCATGACTTGGCGTTCTTGCTTTCGCAGAGACCTAGTTCCAGGTTTTCTATAGTTATCGTCACTAATCCAGATTGCCTTCCATCAAGATACACCCAAGCAGCAAGGCCTTCATTCCCCTTGTGGTGCCTGCAACAGCCTCAGGTGCGCCTAAGTATTCCGGGAGTAAAGCAGAAGGCCAATCACCCAAAAATAGCCCTGAAGCAGATGACGCTGTTATTAATGAATGAGACCTACGGGGACCGAATACCCATCTATACCGATGGTTCTGTCTCGTCTACCAGCTCTTCAGGTGCCGTTGTCATTCCGGCAACGAAAACCGCATTCAACTTCTGTCACACATGACAATATCAACGGCGGCAGAGCTTGCTGCCTTGCGTGCTGCTGTAAAATACCTCCTGCAGGAGACACCTCAGAAATGGGTCACCTAGTGTCCTAAGCAAACCTATATTTTTACGAGTAACAGGAACATTTACTTGCCATAGCTTCTCAAGATTATATATGACTCTCAACCTGGTACAAGTTTTGCATCAAAGTTAAATAGCAACTTTAAACATGAAGCTTGCTGTTAGGTGCTCAAGAAATGCATCATGCATCAAATTGACGCACGTCGTGTAAATGTTTCATTTGAAAACTTTATGAACATATACGACTATTCGACAAGAGGGCAACTTACGTCTTTATTATGTATATATTTTTTCATCATAGGTGTCGTATACCCACGGCCGGAAGATTTTTAAGAGAAAGCTTTAGCTCGGGGGCTATTGTGTAAATAAACGGGAAATGAGAAATCGTTTTTCTCGGCAACCACTGTACTCCATGTGATAAGGTTTGTTACATTTTAAAGACGGTAAAATCTAGCGACTGTAGGTAGTGTATTTTGATGAGAAAGCATCAAATGGCCCATTGCACGAAAAAGCCGGTGTCTGTCGTCTGGACAAGCGAAAAACGACAGCTAAGTTCCGGTTGGCTACGACGCCACGTCACGAGCGTGCCTCAATGGAGCAGAGCGGGTGCAAGCGAACACCTACTGCGTTGATAGCGCGCCAGGTGTTGCGTGAGGGGAGAGGGCATCGCCGCGATGCCCCGTCACCCTCCCTCACGAAAGCCTGTGTTAGCCGCGCGTTCCTTGTCTGCGCTATCTCTCGCCTGCGTTCTAAAAGCATCTCGGTAAGGCCAAATCAAAACGCGCCAAGCCAACCGGCCAAGCGTCTGAACGCGCTCGCTTGCCCGCAAGGATTTCACAACTCGGGGCACCACTCTGCTTCGTTCAATTGGACATTAATGCCTTCGTATACTCATAAAAAGTATTTAGGTGTCCTCGGATTTTTTACAGCGAAAGCTGCATATGGCGAGGCGAAACGAAAAACCGTTCGTCATATGTTTCGATAAACGTCTCCATTGGCTGCGCCGTCAGTTGCGTCGTTCTCTACGTCGCACCCAAGCGCACGCCCTATTGGCAGCGCCGTTAGTGACGTCGTTAGCGAACGCGTTCCCGCCATTGCCACGTTGACGCTGCTCTGCCCGCAACGCCGTCTCCTCGGCTCGCCGTTGTCGCATGCGTTCGATATCTGGAGTTTGCTCGGCGTCGTGGTTAGCAGCATCCGCCCGCCATTAGCGCTTGCGTTCCACTTCGCGATTTCAATGTGGACATTTCGTCGCAGCCGAAGCCGAAGTGCCGCTCGAGAAACTCCCGCCGAAAGCGGGCGTTGGCCCCGGCGAACGCGTTCCCGTCATTGCCACGTTGACGCTGCTCTGCCCGCAACGCGGCATCCTCGGCTCGCCGTTGTCGCATGCGTTCGATATCTCGAGTAAGCTCGGCGTCGTGATTAGCCGCATCCACCCGCCATTGGCGCTTGTATTCAACTAGAAACACAAACATGTAACCAATAATTGAGAAACGCTTCAATACAGCGTCGGGATTAAGCCACTGCTAAACACCGGGGCCGCACGTTTCAGCTTCGCTGGTTAACCATTTGTACGGAGTGCTTGGGCGGTGTTTCTTTTATTTAGGCCGCTGATTTTTTTTAAATATTGTTGAAGATCGCAAATTTTCAGACAAGGAAGTATCAAGTTTAGCAACTACGTAGCTCAGCAATGAGAAATTATATCTAATTCTGCAAAATAAATCTAATATTAAATCTAAAGGGGAAATAATTGATGTAATATACATGACTCTCAAACACACCACTAATATGTGATTGGTGCTTTTGCAAAACCGTTGTAAACGTTGTAACGAATTCACGTGATATATAAATTGATATATCAATTTAGCCCACTTTGGTTGTTCTAACGGTTGCAAATTATGGAACTGCTATATCTGCTTCCGGTGCAGAGTGGTTGCTAACTTTCAACAATTTTGGAAACAATGTGGCCCTAAATCAACATACCGCTTGCCACCGTCACTGTAATTTAACTTTCTCTCACAAATTCAATAAATTTCATTAATATCAGTCAGGGGCTTATCTGATAAAAGCATTTCTGCGTTTTATATGTGGCATTGCAGTTGCGCCCAAGCTAAAGCTTCCCCTTAACTGCGAGCATGGGGGAAGGGGTAATTGCTATACGCGGTATATTGCCCCCGAAAAGTTTTCCCACAATAATAAACTTCAATTTCGGCAGCCGTGAGCAAACGCCAGAAGATGGCACGAAAGCTTGAAAAAAAAACTTTGCAGAAACCATTAAAGATTCTGGTCAAAGAGAGCGAGTAGCTTATGCCGACCGCAAAAATCAACTGCACACATTAACAATATGCTTCCGAAGTATGCATTTGACGTAAATAATGGTGTTTGATGCTGGCAGCGCAAATTACCGTCGACATGTTGGGGCAGACGGCATGATAGCCTGACGATGGCGGCTCGACGTCGACGGGAGGACGACAGCGTGTCGACGATAGTATGACAGCGGCTGCGCCCGTACGCTCTCTCGTCCGCTCGTTTACTACAGAGGCCGAATGCTCCTCGACCACTCGCTTCGAGATCACCCAGAGACCAAGCACTGCGCAAGTGGCTGTATAAACAAAACTCTGGTGATTCCCAAGCACGAAGCGGCGTATCTCTGAAGAGACGCGCAGCGGGGTGCGCTGACGAACACGACCCGCAACCGTAAGCCCAGGTGGCGGTGAAACGCGACACACCGCCAACATAATTTTTGCCAGCAACTGCGTACTTTGCGCGGCTGCAGGCGGTCGCGCGCACCGTATCTTGAAAGCGATCTGCACACGGTTCCTACCTTTGTATTCGCTGTGCTTTTGCTGCTCAGTTTCCGTTGAAGCGATAGACCGCACGAACCTTCCGCTCATGCTGCAGCCACACTTGCTCACGCCAGCGTTTTGACAGCGGTTGTCTGCGGTCATAGAGTGATCTATTCGTGGTTGCTTGTGCGCGCTGACACCATGCTTATTAATTCAGTTAGTAAGCGAATGTGTCCAAGTTTATACAGCCGATAAAACTACTATCCTTGCTCCGCATAGCTCTCTACTAATTTGCTATCGCAATTGATGCTTCCCCTTTCGGGCGAAACTGCGGCATTTTTAAACTTTACCCACGCATCACTCATACGTTACCCGCTTATTTCCTCGAAATGTGAAGATTGTGGTACGTTCAATTCATCCAGGACGTTGTGTAAATTTCATACGGGGTTCATAAGTTATGCTCTGGAATGCTTGTATAAGTAATTTTATACGAAGGTTGTAACTACCCTACACAGTATAAGCATTTATCGTATATCACCCAGATGTTGTTGTTCCCATTTTAATTATATATAAACAGCATGCCTCGTTGTTTCGTTCACCGACGATACCTAAAAGACCAACTACACACCACATATAACACATGAAAACTGGAAGAATACGAGGATTCAGTAATTACTTTAAAAGCGCCTAATTCACCTACGCATTTCGAACTTCCAGTACGCGTCACCCATTACATAGCTCTAATTTTCTTGAAATTTAAAACAGCTGTCATTTTCTTCCTTTCTGGGCATTGGCAATCTTCGTAAGCGTCTCATAACTACTTAAACAGGCAGAAAATCCCTTCATCAGTTTTCCTTCTAACCCTAATTATCCCGTACACATATTTCCCATTCCAATGCAACGTCCTTATTATACACAGTCTCTAGATCAGGTTGGCTTTAAAGAAAGCTTACTCGTTGCGAAGTGGAATGGGGGACGCATCATGTGCTACTACTCCTGTGAAACCGAATAAACTACCGAACACGTCCCGTGCTTTTCTTCCCGTTATGACGTCCGACGCCATCCTCTCTGGATAGTATTAAACCAGGTGGACGTAAGACCGTTCTTCGAAGCCAGCGTCGTTTGCGCAGAAAGCAACGAAGCCGTTGCTGCAGTATTTGAAGTCTACAGGTATCTGCGACCATTTATACGTTTGGTGCGCACCTTCAAGTGAGCGCGCAAGTACTGCTCTCTATGTTCCCTTCTTTTTTCTCTCTCTCTCCCTTTTCGCCCCTTCATTACTTTCTCCCCGTGCAGAATAGCAAACTGGACGTGTGTCTGGTTAACCTCCCTGCGTTTCCTTGCTTCCGTCTCACTCTCTCTCTGACGATATTCCTGGACATATTTTCTTAACACAAGTTTGGTGGATGGATGCATGGATGGATGGATGGATGGATGGATGGATGGATGGATGGATGGATGGATGGATGGATGGATGGATGGATGGATGGATGTAAAACTTTAATGAACGTCCTGAGGTACGCGACTCAGCGCGCATTTGGTGAAATATTTTTTAATGACGTTCTGACAACGGGCACATAACTTATTTCTGACGCTTATAGTCGCACTAACAGCTTAACTGTAAAAAAAAAAAGGCTTATCGCACGCGCTGCTCGAATTGATGCCATGCGAAGCATTTTGCAGGTAGCTGGCTATCCATCATCGATTGAGAATCTCCAAGGCGTTGCCACATGACCCAACGTGATTGTGAGAGGCGAGCAATTGCATGTGCGACGCGAGCATGTGTGTGACGGCAGCAGCAAGACGAAGGCAACGACAATAGTGTGGTGGCGACGGCATAACGACTGAATTTTTTTAGATGCGGAGCATCTTATAGCGGCGGCCTGTCCCGCGGCGTCGTTGGCGTCGGCGTCCGTCCGCACCTCTCCTCATTCTCTCCACGCCAGCTGTGCGATAACGCCTCTCTCCCCCTCTCCACGCCATCTGTTCGATAATGCGCTTCTTCCTCCGTCTCTTCATCCGCCACATGTGCGATAGCGCGCGCATGCGCGCCTCTCTCTCTCCACCTCCTCTCCGCGCCAGCTGCTCATATAAACCAGGTGCATGCGCCGCTGCCTCAGTTGCTGCTTCGGTTTAGTCACGCTGCGCCGTCCGGTGCGCTGAATGGACGCCAACGAATCTGTCAACGAACTGTCTGGCACATCTTCAAACAGCAGCAGCCAGTTCATCAACAGAACCGCGAGCACCTCTGAAGACAAGGCTGCGCAGAGAAGAGCTCGCGACGCAGAACGTAAACGTCGGCGACGCGCAGCGGATCCAGATTCAGTTTGCCAACGCGAAGCCGCTTCGAAACGTCAGAGTCGAGCAGCGGATTCCACACTTCGAGAACGCGAAGCCGCTTCGAACGTCAACGTCGAGCAGCGGATCCTGAGCTTCGAGAACGGGAAGCCGCGTTGGTTCGTGAACGTCGAGCAGCAGAACCTGAGGTTCGGGACCGTGAAGTTCAACGTAAACGTACGAAGCGAGCGGCGGAACCCGACCTTCGAGAACGTGAAGCCGCGTTGGTTCGTGAACGTCGAGCAGCGGATCCTGAGCTTCGGCAACGTGAAGCAGCATCGGTTCGAGAACGTCGAGCAGCAGAACCTGAGGTTCGGGACCGTGAAGTTCAACGTAAACGTACGAAGCGAGCGGTGGAACCCGAAGTTCGAGAACGGGAAGCCGCGTGTAAACGTCAACAAGTGGCTGCTCCCGATGCTGCACGCGACCGCGAGCGCGCCGCCCATCACATCGCGTGAACGCCTTTATAACGACCGCGATGCTCCGCATCAGCCCATGGTTCCCCTGGGGAAGATGGTGTAATTTTTTTTGCCCCACAGGAAAAAAAATTGGAGGACGCTTAAGCTACGCCTTTAAGAGCGTAACGCATTTTTCGCATTTTTCTTCATGAGTAGGCTTCACTGCAATATACAACGTGTGAAAGCCAGCTTACAAAGACCAAGCTTACACTGATACCCTTAAAGTCAGCTTCACTTTTAAACACAAATTCATTGCTGAGAAAACATTTTTTCATGGGCAATATAAGTCGTCTAATAGAAATGTCAAGCCCCTAGGACATTTTTATACTGTTTTATTAGTTGTTTGTTGTTGCCACGAGGCGCGCGCGTGTCCAAAACGCCTTCGGACGGCTAAGTCCCAGTTTGACCTGACGTAGGGAGCCTACATGCAACGCCATTTTAGGGTGGTGACAACACCAAGATTTTGACCGCTATTTGCGCCAAATTTGGTGGGTAGCCATTTTGGTCCCCAGTCTTTCTGCCTTTTTTTGTCCCGCTCTGATGTACTCATGTTGGCACGCGATCTATCCAATTTCTTTAATTTAGTTTCGCGCCAATGCGCTCAAGAAACCTGCATACATCTTTAATATACTAGCTGCCTTTTCCTTTTATTTTAACACATCAAACTTACTCTTCTATTACATGTCGTGCGACACATGTAAAGCAACAAGTTATAGGGTACGATGACATGCTCGTGGTAGCATTATCTCACGCCAAGAATGTGAACTGCATTAAGCATTGCGGTTGCCTTCCAGTTGCACATAACATATAAAGGGTGCTTTTCGAAGTGTGATGTAATAAAGACTGTCCGTACTAGTCTGTTTAACTAAAAGGTAGACTTGCCGTGTACGGCGCTCAGACACGCCGTTTGTCTCTGGCGCTGATTCCAAAGTTTATTAAAAGAAGTTAATTAATTTTACGTCACCAAGGATTGCGGGAAATATGGTCTGTCGGCTGGTCTTTCGCCATTTTGTGCCCCAGATTTAACCCGCCAATTTAGCTGGCGGCGGCAAGTGCCCTTACAAAGGCTGTCACCCCCCTAAGACGGCGTTGCATGTAGGCTCCCTAACCTGACGAGGAGACAAGCGCCATCTGGATGGTGTTTTTGCAAGTGAGTTGCCCGGGCGCGCCACTGTTCTATATGGTAGAAATGCTTCAAAGGGGGTTTATGTTTGTGTTTCCTCGTAAGAGAATAATGTTTTCTCGCACATTCAAATTACAATCCGACGCTATCATGTCTGTACGTTGTGGTTAAGTCCTACTTTACGTTTTTTCTGGCGCATTTTACTTTTAAAAATTCGATTAGTTCACAAGGGCATCTGCGCCACGCGAAGGGCCTGCGTGGTCGGGGTGGTTCTGGATTATTTTCTTGGCCGCGGATGCCGACGCCGAGACCGATGGTGGGTTTTCTGCGACACGGGGCCTTCAACGCTATCGCGTTAATATCTATGACCTGTTCCTTTACAACCTGTGCGGATCGCAAAGGCGGTATAATGTCGCACAGCGTCTATGTAGCGCTAGCTGCTTCGAAGAAGCGACTAGAAATTAACGGGTGAAGTCCAACGTGACGCACGAGAAAAAAACCACGTTGGTAACATTGGCTATTACACGCGAATTTACTTCACTAGTCTATAGCAGAATGGAACTTGGTGCATACGCATGAAGTCTCGTTCGTGATATGCGACGTGTTCTGTACTGTTACGTTCCATTATACATGGGTTGCTGTTTGCAGTGCAGAAGTCAGATAATGCTCGACAGCCTGGCAAGAGAACAAGAATTCATGATCGCTAGTCAGCCCCTAGAGTCTGTACAGGAGTACGTTTATCTAGGGTCAACTACTCACAGGGAACCCTGATCATGAGAAGGAAATTGACAGAAGAATAAAAATGGGTTGGAGTGCATATGCTTCGCCAAATCCTGACAGGGAGCTCACCACTGTCGTTGAAAAAAAAAAGTCTACCATCATTGCATTCTACCGATGCTAACATACGGGGCATAAACTTGGAGGTTAACAAAGAAGTTCGAGAACAAGTTAAGGACAGCACAAAGAGCGATGGATCGAAAAATGTTAGACGTAACGTTGATAGACAGGAAGAGAGCGATGCGGACCAGTGAGCAAACCGGTATAGCCGATATTGTAGCTGCCATTAGGAGAAAAAGATGGAGCTGGCCAGTCCATGTAATACGCAGTGTAGATAGCCGGTGGGACCATTAGAGTTACAGAATGGCTACCAACGAAAGGGAAGCGCAGTCGAGGATGGCAGAAAACTAGGTGGGATTATGAAACTAGGAAATTTGCAGGCATAAGTTGGAACCAGCAGCGCATAATTGGAGATCGCAGGGAGAGTCATTCGTCCTGCAGTGGGCATAAAGATAGGCTTATGATCATGATCATGATGATGATGATGTGATAATGATGATGATGATGATGATAGCCGCAATATATAATGGCGACGGGCCTGAAGGCGCTGCCACAGCTCTGCCCGCGATCGAAATAGGAGGCGAGCCAAGTCTGAACATTGTCGATACGTAAAACCGTGCAACGCGTTATTATGGTATATATAGCCTTGAACTCTGTTAAGGTATCACTCAGGCGACCACAACAGGAGGTGTCTCCGTGTGCTATGCGGTGTGCCGCACCAGCGTATAATCCCAATACAGGTAACTGCGATGATCTGAGGAAACACATTTTGCTAGCTTTCGTACTCCTATAATTTCGCGGTACAACTTTCTTTCGAAGTACTGTTTCCGTGGCACTCGGGCATCAAGCTTTACAAAAACATGTTGCCTGAGCTTTCGCACATAGGGAAGACGCGATGCCGGGCTGTGTAAGACGCTGAGAAATTTGACGTCAATCCGAGCATTTCTTGGCGTGTTTTTACTCTTTGCACCATCGGCCATCTTTAGTACCATGTTTTGGTCCCACCGCTGCCGGATGTTCGTGAAATGTGGCATATAATGCTATCGCAATTATAAAAAACTGTAATATAACTCGACCGGAAGTGCTGTTTACATGGATAAAACGACCTGATGACAGTGACCGCGAATATGCCTTGATCAATGAGACGCACGCGACTCGTTGAAAGATCTCGAGTGGTGCATGTGCAAAGGCACCTCGCGGACTCGAAAGGGCTGGAAGACGAACTACTATCTGCGACAACTTTCTTCCCTGAAGTAATACAGCGCGCGATGCGCGGCGTCGGCCAGACAGCTTAGCGGCGAGGTTCGGAAGTGCGGGAGAGCCCATGGGAACTAGGGGCGGCCGGCCCGCGGTAGGCATGGCTTTGGGTTACTGAAGGATAAAGAACACACCCATCACTTCTTCTTTTTTTGCCGACATGCACTGTCTTCAAAATACATCTGCGGTCAACTTCCACCATAACGTTGCTTGCAAAGCATGATACTCTTGGAACACATTTTGAACAGAATAAGTTGAATGTGCGTGTGCACGAAGAAATAACTAAGTTGACTTCATCCATTGGCACTAGTTCACCGACTCGAATAAGCAACTTTCTTCCATATGCCAATTTGATCGTTTGTGCCGAGTTCGTCGTCGTGCACTCTCTGGAAACAAAATCTTCTGAACATACATGCGACGAAGCTGATGACGTCAAGTTCTTTCTGTTTATGCTGACAATACAAAGCAAACGCTTGTGTGCCACGGCAGCGGAGGCTACGGAGTCTCCGCAGCTGAAGATGCACTTCACATTCGCTTCCGAAAGTTATTTCTGCAGCCGAATGCAGCACATTGGTAGCCCGTTGACCTCGAGTCATATGACACCCCAGCACTCACAGACGAATTGCGTTAGAATCGCACTAATTCGCAATGACACCGCCACCGTTCCAAGCTATACCGCTGGGCGAAACGGCGATCCGCACATACCAGTGTGAGGAGGAGAGCGGCGTAGCGCACTGGTTCGAGATTACGTTCCTCGTCACCGATAAAACGGTTTACGTGTCATAGCCCGCTCGGGAGGGCGACTCAAAAGGCGTCCTTTGATTTCTATGCAACGCTGTAACAATGTAACGGTCGCTCAAGACGCGGTTTCATAGGACGTTATTCTTGTGCAGTGTAAAAGTGAAATCCCTTGAGTTGGCAGCATGGCCAGCATTTTGAATACAGAAAAAGGCGTTTTCACTCCTGCTTTCGAACCCACCTAATCGCTTGGGAATCTGAAGGTTCTGCTTTTTCCACGGCGAACGCCCGCTCTGCCACCGACTCACGAAGGGCAAGGCGAGGCCGGGACAAAACGTTCACGACACTGTGGGTGCAATCGGAGGGTTTTCCCGACTGCGATACGGGGAGAGCAACGCCATCTGGTGCTGTTGCAGGGAACCGAGCTTTAACGGCTCAAACCCGTCAAGTGCTGACCTTCGCTTCTGAGCAAACAGTTCAACCTGGACAACAGCTGTCACTGGTGCCGAGTGCGATTATTAGTAAGCGCTAACTTCCAAGCTAGTTGCGTCATGAACAGGCGCATGATTCTGGTGGTAATACTATATAATGGTAACACTAAGAATAGTTAGAGCTTCAAAATGCTACAGAACCCGGCAAGGATTCGGGATCAGAACCTCCTCACCCATATATTGCCAACCGAAGATTTGCATCTCTTCCTCACCTCCCTCCCACATCTTCTCAATCCCTTTCCACCAGTCCTACAGCAAAGAAGAATAGTACGCCCTGAGGGTAATACGCTAGTCCTCTTGATTGCTAGGTCTTTTGATACGGACGCCACACTCTGCAGCGTATTCGTACAGCAGTGTAGAAGTGAAAGATGGTAAACGAAGCCAGTGGTGAGAAGTGGGAGGCATGATAGTAAGAAAGAAGATAAAGAAGCGTCTCTCCATTTCTTCTTCACCAGGGAGCGCCGCCTTTAAAACGAAAATGACTTGGACAAATGTTGTCAACGAATATTTTTTTAATTATTATTGCGAAACGAGCTTGTTTGCGCCCGTATGTGAATGGTCATTGCAACCAACATTGCTAGAAAGATTGCGAGATTTACACCACATATTTTACAACGTATCGCACTACTGCACGCTGCGCATTAGGGGTGAAACTACAATTCCTTTGAACTAACGGCGCTCGCGTTCTGCGACCCGAAGTTTTCACCGCGCTCTCTATTCGAGTGTCTAGCACAATGTTGAAGCACATGCAAGATTGTTCGTAAAACATCTAATGTGGACTTGGAAGATCGGACAGCGAATACTGCAGGCGATATATCAACAATATCAAGCGGGTTTAAATTTATTTTTCTATGTAGAAAGTAACCATCTGATGCACACGATAATGTGTATTATTTCAGGTAACCTATGCCGACTGTCTTTTGGTTTGAGGAGCAAAGTGCCACGAGCATGTACGGCACCAAGTTCTTTGCTTGAACGAGAACCGAAGCTCTCCTTACATAAACTGGCCGGGGCTTCCAAAGACATTTATAGCGTTTATTCTAGCGACAGGATTGAATATATAATTATTTATTGCGGCTTGCTCCATAGCAAGCACTCCGAACGGAAGAAAATGGTTCAAATGCAGTGTTGCAGGAACACGCTAGGTAAAGACAGTGATTCCCTCTCGGGAGAAGCTGTCTGCCCTTCACGATGGCCCACAAGTTGCCGTGGAAGTGCTGCCCTGCAAGGACACTCGCCAGTATCCGTCGGCCAGCACGATCTTGCTTAATGCGGAGTCGAGTCGAACGGTGCGTCCGAAAGCTGGTCCGGCAGCACAGTGCACTCTTTGGTGTCCGGCAAGCGCATCGCCAGGTACGCTGCAGTGACGCACATTAGCGACACCACGCCCAGTGGCCATGAAGACACTGGCAGAAGTCCCAGGTAGACTGCCAGAGGCGTGGCAACGCTGGCGGCAGCCGAAAAGCACTTGCACAGTGCCAGGCCCGTGCAGCGCACCACCGTAGGGTACATCTCGGCCGTGTACAGTGTGCCCACGACCTGCGATGCAGTCCACGCTGACGCTCGCCACTAGCAGCAGCACCGCGCTGGGAACTGTGTTGTCGTCGCTGAGGGTGGCGGCCACGAAGCAGGCGAGAGCGGCAAGGCCCAGCGCCCAGGTCAGCGAAGCGCTGCGTCCCAGACGTGCTGCCGACACAATGGCGACCAACTCGGTCGGGAATGACAGCAGCGAGGAGAGCACCAGCAGCGCCGCTGGGTACAAGTCCAGGTAGTGGATCTTCAGCGAGGCTGCCTCTGACGCGACCGCGGTCACCGTCCACAGATAGCAGAGGATGACGCTGTTGCGCTTGCGGCCTCGTGCGTGCTTCGAGTCGCCATGAACGTCCGCGGCGGCTGTGTCCAAGCGGCCTCGCTCGACGTCCCGCCGACTGCGCGCCAACTGCTGGCGCACTTCGAACAGGCTCTGGCCATTCAGCGTGGCTGCCTGCATGATAACTGTCTCCGCCTCTTCCACGTTGCCCCGCGCCAGCAGCCATCGAGGAGACTCCAATAGGACGGCAAAGGTGCTCAACATCAGCAAGCATGGTAGCATGCTAGTCAGCTGCAGCGTGTACCAACTGAACTTCGCCCACATCATCACGGCGGCAATTACTGCACCGAACACCTTTCCCATCATCGCGGCTATCGAGTACAGTGTGCGGCGTTCCGGTGCCAGAACTTCGATCAGTAGCACGAAGCTGGTGTTGAAGAGCGTGCTGGTAGCCGCTCCCTGTAACAGGCGCATGGCGATAAAGCTGTTGACGACGGTGGAGAACACGATCACTACGCCGGCCGCTGGGAGCACCACCGTAAAGAACTGTATCACCGGCTTCCGTCCCAAACAATCTGCTATTGGCCCTGACACGATCAGCGTGCAGATGGCGCCCACCGCGAAGGCGGAACAGCTGAGCGGCAGAAGCCACGCACGCTCACACACCAGATTGAAGTTCTGTACGATAGAGGCTCCGTAGATGGACGGCCCGTACTCCCAATTCAAGCAGGGCAACGTGGCGATGCCTGTCGAATTCCACTGTGCGTTCATGCGGCACCTGCTGTATCGTCCGTCCTCGGTACGTGGAATCATGACCTCCTTCCATAATTCCGTTGACATGTTGCGCAGATGCACGGGTCTAGCGCACCAGTGGTCGACATCATGGCTGGCGACACGGAGTGGCAGCGTGTGGAAGGGTAGCACGAAGGCAACCAGCAGGACGAAGTAGAACGCGGTTGTTTGGAAAGGGCCGTGACTTCCTACCAGCTGCGAAGCCTCTTCACGCCTTAAGCAGCCGGCTGTTTCAAAGACGGGAGAGCATGGTTGGCTCGGAACAGGATCCCCCGGCTGGCTGGCCGAATTTCCCGACGGGGAGAGTTTGCTCTGGGCGAAGGAAGGCGGGTTGCCCTGGTGGTCAATCCACTCCTCATGCCAAAGCAGCTGAGATGGTTGCTGCTGTTCGCGGAACATGGTATTCTCGTCGGATCCTGTGCTGCGTGCCGCAACTGCACCATTGGCCTGCTGCTGCATCTGCGTTGGATGCATAGTCGTGTCTGGAATGCGGCTGTGCGAGGAGGGGCGTAGGCGAGACAGGAGGGGAGACAGAAGCGTCTGGCCCCTGCTCGCCCAGTGGCCGGAGAAGTTCCGTAAGCGAAGAGCTCGAAGCGCTACCAGTTCGTGCAGCGACGTGCTGCGCCTCAATGCCGCCCGGTACGAAGCACCCAGCAGCAAGCGCCTGGGCTGTTTCGCAGGCTTCACCTGGGGAGTTGCCGGTTCCTGGGGCGGCGCAGGAAGCAGCGTCGCCGATGAGCTTGGTATGGGGTGCACAGGCCACGGCGTCTGCGGTGCCGTCGACGAAGTGAGAACGGTTGATGGCGACCCCTGCATGGAGCTGAAGGCCGTTGATGGCGATGGCAGATACGATGGTCCGGCGGCGCTCATGGATGCTGGAGAGGAAGGTAACGCCAGGGTTGGCGCAGGCGCCGTGGACGACGATGCAGTGACGCCCAAGCCTGCAGGACCCTGCGGCAGTGCCGACGGTAGCGAATGAGACAGCATTGGCGGCGATGTGGCTTGCGCCGGTCACTGGTGGCACTTTAGACTCGCGGAGTCGCGTCTTCTTCCTCTTCGTTACGCTGTTCGCTGGGGAGTCTTTAAGCTGCCGAGCAAGTGACTGCTCACCTGGCATAACCGATGGCGGTGTGTAGAAGCCTTTCAGCTTTCGCTCTCGCTTTGAGCCCTGCCGCCGAGCCTTGGATGCCTTCGGCATGATGTGGCTGAACTACACGGCAGCTGCGCTTCAGCAGTCTTCCACACGTAGCGGTACGGCTTCTCGTGATGTGCGGCGGGGAGCAGCTTCTCGGTGATGTTGCTCATTCGGTGTTCGATCTTCTTCTGGCCGCAAGGGCGGTTGGAGATCTCGTGGGACTCTTTGTTCATCGTCTTTCTCGCACGCGGACAATTACTCTATCGTGACCTGGGTGCAGCATCTATATTGCCAATTTACGTTTCCTTTCGCAGCAGTAAGCAAACACGTAATTTAGGTATAACATTATTATCGTAGCTTTTATGCGTAAATCTGGATGCCACTTGTGGTCGCAAAGCTCTTTTTTTATATAAAAAATCATCCACCGAGATTATCGATAAACTTCACCTTTATCACTCGGTGAGATCAATCTGTAAAAACTGCTGTATTGAAAGAAGCGCACCCAATAAACAAAATGAATCTATAATGCTGCCCGAAACCTGATGCATAACCTAGAACAATAGAATGTTGTTATCAACAAGTATGGTAGGCATCATCATCATGCCTATCATTATGATCTTTTTTTAGTGGAAGTCACCACAAATAACTATAGTTGTCACCACCCAGGATTCGAACTCACGTGCGGGAAGTGTGAGTCGTCGTATGGTCGAAGTTTTCATCACATCCTGCCGTATTCGTTTTCGCGCTGTTGTTATCGTAACTTCTTGTTGTTATCGTAACTTAAGTCGTCATCGTTGCTGCCGTGCCATTTTCATTCTCGTCGTCGCCGGGCCTGTTACACAGCGGTTTTAGGTTACAATTAACACCCACGATTTTTTTTATCAGCTGAATGTGAGCCTCCGCCAAATTCGTATGATACATTTTGTTGGGAACTATCACCATGTGTGCAGGGAACTGAGTGTCGATGGCATCAGCACCGCTGATGTTGGAACAGATGGGTTTAGCATGGCGGCCGAGGCCGGCCATTGCTCCACCTGTAGAGCCTCTTCCTTGATATATAGTTTGTCACCACACTTTGGAAAGCCGGCCGTCGTAAAGAAACGCATGCCGAAAATACAATACGAACGAGCTGGTGGCCTTGTGGAAACACTAAATCTCTTGTAAATATTCTTTTCCATATGCCATCAACCAACACGTTTCGCTCCACGGTATAGTGCCGGCAGGACCATGTACAGTGCTCCGTGTCGCCCGTGCCCATCTTATTATTGCGATAGCAATTATATGGACACTCAAAAGCAGATTTCTGCCGTCGGCGTCGCCGTCGCCGTCGCCGTCGCCGTGAGGTTCCGTATGACGTCATTTGGAGAAGAAATCGTCGCCGCGCGCCGAACGCTGTATGTGCGAGTGAAAGGGCGCGAGGGGCGCGTCTTTCACGGGGAGTGAACGCACGGCGGAGAACAAACGCGCGTTCTGCGCCGTGCTCGCTTAAGGGCTGCAGAAGTAGGCGTCTCTGTTCTCCTTCACAATCACCATGTATGTAGAGCAAACGCGCCTTCTTCCGACGAGCGAGAGGCCGTGGGGGAGGGGGAGGGAAGGGAGGCGACGTTTAGCTGCGGCACGCAGTGCCTATTTATATCAGAGGCTCCGGCAACAGTCACCAACGCCGCACGCATTTTGAGCGAACGCGGGCAAAACGCCGATGGTGTCGACAACAGTTGTGCGTGTTGCCGATGCTGCTGCATGTCCAAGTTTATACAGCTGATAAAGCTAATATCATTACTTCGTATAGCTCTCTACAAGTTTGCTATCGCAATTGATGCTTCGCCTTTCAGGTGAAACTGCGACAACTTTTTTTATCGATATTAGCATTCTTTGCCTACATCAGCCATTTTGACCCTATCTTTCTATTTATCTATCTATCTATCTATCTATCTATCTATCTATCTATCTATCTATCTATCTATCCTCTTATGTCGACACAGTGGCGCAAGTTTTCTACCGGCTTGGGCTACTAGATGCATATATACTCGTGACCGCCACCCCATCCTGGAACTTCTATCGCCATTACTGCTTCGTCATCTGACTTTCGCCATGCCGCCGTCGTCACGCCTTTCACGCCGACCCAGTGAACCAAATTATCATATAGCTTGCGCCACTAGGTATGTGCTTATGGTTGTGGTGCCTTCGTGTTCGTTTCATCGTTGCCATATTCCAGCTTCGCCATCCGACTCTCGTCATGCCATTGTCACCACACCGTCGCCATGCATTTGTTGTCATTCCCTCGTCATGATGCCATCGTGATCATTCCGATGTTATTCCTGCTTCGTCATCTGATTCTCACCGTGTCCTAGTCGTCACGCCGTCGTCGTGATTGATTCACCACGCCGCATTCCTTGTCATACCGTCGTTACGATGTCTTCGTGACCGTTTCATCGTCACTGCACTAACTCCAACATCCGACTTTTGTCATGCCATCGATGTCACCTTATCGTTATCACACAGTCGTCGTCATGTCGTCATGCCATGTACGCATACGTTCATCCGTTCATCGTCATTCCAAGTCTTCATGCCATCGTCGTCATATCACCTTCGTTATTGGATCGATGTCATTCCTTCTTCGTCATTGTTGTCGACATCATATATAGTCCTCGTCATGCCGTCATGCTGAAGCTCACCTTGGCAAGCGAGTGCCACAGCAACGTGGGCCGATAGAAGAGAACAGCGTATGCGCAACACCCGAAGCAACTGAAGTCTCAGAATGAGCACTGCAGACTCTAAAAAAAACGCGTCTTGAGCAGTACGATGTGTCACTACGTTGACTTCCCTCGACACCTGAAGGCTCCTTACCGTCGACAGTCACCGGAAGATCGGTTCTGCAGAATTTTTTTCCCTGTTTTCTAAATATATGTTCCAATATTGGTCTACCCGCCGCGGTGGCTTAGCGGCTATCGTGTTGCGCTCCGAAGCACGAGGTCGCGGGATCAAATCCCGATCGTGGAGGCCGTATTTTGATGGGGGTGAAATGCAAGGACGCCCGTGTTCCGTGCATTGGGCGCACGGTAAAGAACCCGTGGTGGTAAAAATTAGTCCTTAGTCCAACACTACGGCATGCCTCCTAAAGAAATCGTGGTTCTGGCACGTAAATCCCCATAATTCAATTCAAATCAAATGAAATATTCGTCTATCTCCTTATTCGCTTATTCACATGAATGTATTCTTGAGTATGCATAACTGGCTCACCCTTTCTGTATTCATTCTGCAAATAGCCTTGTATTTGTGACTCTACCTTACTTTAAATATTGCACTATTTCACAGCATCAGCTGTTGTGGGCTAATTCCAATAGTAGTTCCGGTTGGCAACGTTGTTCGCCGCCACCGCCGCCACAGGTGATCGTCGCAGCTATCACCAGGAATGAGAAAATAACTTTTCTTATCCTCATGTTTTATTATCATGAGTGTTATCATCCTCATGTTTTATTTCATTTTTCAGCAAAAAGAAAAGAACCCGGGCCCACTGCGCGGGAATCAGCTACTTTACCACGGAGCCAGGCCAGCGCTTGCTACCTTGAAACGGAAACAGGCCCCAAACACGTGTCCTAGCGCACAAGGAGACACGCGGTGATGTGAGATGCGCGCTGCGTGGCACCCATACGTGCACACTTTCCTTGCAGTTGCGTATTATTACGCCAGGTGGCACACAATGCAGCAGTTGCATATGTAGCGGTACGAGGTAGATAGAGAAGTTTTGAGGAAGAAAAAAAAAAACATCGGCAGCTTGCACTAGTGGTGCAAGGCTGGAGTAAACAGCGGAGCTGGTAATCAGCCTAGCTTATTCCAGATTTTACTAGGCTTGGTTAAGTTTTGCTACGAAAGACAAAGTGCTGCTAGGCACGGTATTCCGAATCGGCTCGCCGCAGACGCGCAGATTCTCGCTCGGCCGCGCGACGCGCTTCGAGATGAGCGGCTTCTTCTTCGGGTGTCCAGATATTTGGCCGTCCCATGTCAAGGTTACATGTACTCGCCACGCAGTCAACTATATACAGTTATGCCGCCGTAGCGGCGGCTCCGAGCTTTATCTCGCCGGTGACGTCACGGCTAAGCTGCGCCTCCACACTTGCTGGGGCGTGGCTGGTCGAAACCTGCCGAGCCGCCGCCAGAGGCGCCGGCTGCAGTCACGGACACCGCCCGCGTTCGGCGCCGATGCGAGAAAACGGATAAACGCGGACGGCGTCGTCAGCAGCTCTGTGCATTGCCTCGTTGGTGCTGCTACAATTAATTTCTCTCTCTCTCCCTCTCTCTCTTGCGCTCTCATTTTCTCTTTCTCTCTTCCGAGCATAGCGCACGCCGCGCGCATGATCTCCTTTCCTCTCCTTAACGTCCCATGTCAAGGCAACATGTGCACGGCACGGAGAGGAGGCAAAGCACACGCCGCTCCACGAGGTGGTTGCTAGGCAACGTGCGGTGACGTCATCACCAAGAGGAGTTTTTGTTCGCACTGCACGGCGCAGCCAAGAGCTTAAACAGCTCCGTTGCTAAAAAGAAAATTAAGGACATGTGTATGAAAATGCTCGAATGAAAAACGTGTAGTATGCCGGAAAAAATCAAGCAGTCTAGTTGAATATTTTTCGACACCCCATTTCAAAGGGAATGCCAATAAATCATCCTCATCATCAACAGCATCGTATCGTGCCATGGGTCAAGGATGTGACATGTGCGCCACGTAGTCTCGAATACCTGTGTTTACTATTCATTTCACGTTATGGTGCCTCCTCGGAAGGTACGGATGGCTGAGGAAGAAGCGAATCGTAAAGCTATGTGTGTGGCGGCAACCAGCAAACGTAGGGCTCAGCATACCGCTGTGCAGAGAGCAGCACAAGCCGCAGCTCACCGTAGACGCCGGTCGGACAGTTCAGTTCGTTCTCGTGAAAGCGGCACAAACGGCCGCGTTTACTCACTCCAGCGTTTTCACAGCGACTTCCCGCGGTCATCGAGTGAGATGAGTTCATGTTTGCTTGTGCACGCGTGACCCCATGGTTGTTAATTTAGTTAGTATGCCTATGTTTACAAGTTCATACGGCCGATAAAACTACCATCCTTACATCGTATAGCTGTCCACTAATTTGCTATCTCAACCGATGTTTCGCCTACGACTTCAATTGCTTGTTTGATTTGCCTGAACATTGCTGACATCAGCGCACACCTTGATTAAAAAAATTACAATTTATGGTAATTCCACGACACTATACTGCTTGTATGCCCCCACCTGCAGCGCTCAGACCCAGATGAACGTGTAGCCAAGGAATCGTAGCATACACCAATCTCTGGCCGTTCTGTAACTCGTCGCAGTAGGTCTCTCTTCCTGAAGTTTCGCATCCAGTGTGTTAATATCGCACATGGCCTTGACGGACAACCGCGTGCGCCTAACCCTTCGTGCCTGGCTTGTGGAAACGCCAGCGTAACACTTGAGCTCTTAGAATGTCCAACTTTCAGCAGATGTCGCTATGTGCTGCAGATCAAACTTCAACAACTCAATCCGGCACGAACTGCCTTTAATGATATCTTGTTTCTGAAGTAAAGCGGTGTCAATTATATATGAGGCTCACAAAGCCGTACTGGAATTATTGTCAACCACGGGACTTGACTCTAGCCCGTAACACTGGTACTCTGCGTGTGACTGTGTGATGTGTTGTGGTGTGCCTCCCTCTCCCTTTTCCTTTTTTTTTCTTCGTCCTCTTCAAATGAATGCACGTGGTGTGCCTCTTAGGAGACAATTGCTAGCACGCTTTTCCTTCTCTTTGTGGTGTTTGTATATGTTTAGATGTTGAGTAATAATTTACCCTATATATATGTACACAGTGCTACAACTGTTTTGTCACACCATCAATTCAAACGCACTCACTCTAAATGATTGTCATTGTGTGCATATGTGCGTGTAGGCTCTTCCTTGCTAGTTCCTTCATGCCATTTTTGTATATTCATTCGACGATCAAATGCTATGAAAAAGCCGGTGACGAAAGTGGGCAGCATTTACTATATCGCCAAATAAATAGAATCAAAATCAACTCGCTGGATTCGGCGCATGTTTGTAGCTCGCGTGGCAAGAATAAAAATAATCTAACCGGAGCACGTGCAAGTGCACTTATGCATACAATGAAACCGCCCCTTCAGCTTGAGCTCTCCCATTTTAAAGCAAAACTTTCTTAGTGAACTATCCCGGACTTTTATTACCGTAGCTAGGTGCTGCTGTCTTGCCCGAATAGTTAAACCCGGGACAGGTCTACCATCTTTACTGCCCCTGCAGATTTCTGGCAAATGGCCTTGTTTTCTACAATACCATCCAGTCATAAAACAAATGACAACAAAATATTTTCGTTGCTACCAGATATACTTCACCAAAAGTACAATTTCGTTTACAAAGCAAACCGTTTTATGGTTTGTTCTTTTTTTTTTTGGGGGGGGGGGGGGGGGGTTAAAGTTTGGTGAATCTGCTTGGTCGCGTTCTTTCGTCGAGTGAACTGCAGTTTACTGTTGCACTGTCTCCAGTATCGGCCCACCCTAACAAGCGCGCTAGCCCTCGATACTGCGTCGTAAGTATAACGCGTGGTCCCGTGGGTCGCGGGGGCATTACCAGCATGCCAATGTCTTCCCTGGCAGGCTGGTAATCGCTATGAAGCAAAACGCTGTGCCGAATATTATCAGTAGCATGGCATTTATTTAACCGCTGCGTGAAAGCTTCGCTTCTCAGATTAAAACATGAGGGTTGTTAGATCTGCATAATTTTTAGTAACTGCGTTCTAAGCAATAGAAGAATTTCGCTTGATGATTTTTATTGCGGCCCACGCGACATTGTTATAGGTGTTGCCCCGAAGCCGACTTTCTTAGCAAGGACAAAGAAAACAATTCTTCGTGAAGTGGTCCACTTGGCATCCATCTCGTCGCTGGAACCTGCGCGTTTGTTATATAAGCATATTCATCTATCATTTTTATCGATCGTTATCAATCCATCCACCAATCAATCGAAGAGTTTATTTCCTACGCTGAAAATACGGTATTTGCCATCTGGGTCCTTAGCCGTTCTTGATAGTCATGGACCCATGATGAGGAATGAGGCAAGGTGCTGCGAACTACGAAGCACACACCACTACAAATTCACACACTTCAGAGAAGCTTCATTATGTGCCACATGTGTGCATATACAACTGCATATACATAACAGCGCATACATACGCGACTGTTGTGCATTCATTATTTCCGTCTCCATAACAACACTATAATAAATCTGGTTTGTTGTCTGCTTCCGTTCTGGTGTATGAATACAACCTGCTTTGGTCTATGAACGGCTGAGTACATTCCCTTGAAGACGACATAAGAAATAAATTTTGCTGCCACACTTGTATTTGTCCGGTTGTCCACTTCAGTGCCTCACTTACAGCGTGGAAGATTACCAGTTGTATATGGAGAACAAAATGGATAATGGTAATATACAGCAGACATATATCACCGTGCAAAGTGCTAAAACTACGCAAAATACGAAAATTCGCGAGCAATTTGTGGAAATAGAAAAAGCCAAGAAAGCGAACAAGAACCGCACGTTAAACCAGGTCAACAAGCGCGCCGTTTTTCTTTTTTTTTTTTTTTTTTTTTTTTAGTTGGGTGCGTTCTCGGACTGAGTAAAAGGCTGAATTCAATTCGAGAGCTCGAATCGGCTCCCATGCGGAGAATCGTATAAGCGTGGTATCGTGAACTCTAAATTGGGTTTCCTCGTAACCCTTCGCGTGGAGGCATCCCTAAATTCTCTTGATTTCGCTATCGCCTTCTTTATTTTCTCCAGTTTATGCGAATAGGCTATGCAGCTTATCTCCAAGTCAAGCGGAAAGAAGCAAGACTAAATTTTTGTTTCCAAGTGAGGCTCCTCAGTGCAGTACTGGGGAGGAAAGAGACTCCTCATAAAAATTGTTACCGTGCTCCTCCTTCACAACCCAAAAGCTTTCTCGCACTCATCCAAGCACTGCTGGTTTTTTTTAATTATTTTTAACAATATGAAATAAAAGGAGAGGTTGACACCATTATTGGCGCTGGCTACTTCTTTTAGCCGGACAAGCAAAATAAAACCACGAAAGAAAGCGATCCACTGGCGACAGTCAATTAGTACAAACATTTGCAAACTTCTGCCCACAGAAGAAAGTAAGAGCACACTGAGAGGCATACCAAGGTCAGTAAACGAGTGAAAGTGTGCAAAAGAGTCCGAAAACCCGCACATAAGGTCACTTCATACCTACATAACAAGACTTATAACAACGCTCGATGTGAGCTGCACTCATACAACATACTATAACTCTGGTATTCAAGGACAATGTAATAGTGGGATCAACCACGATACATTTAGTAAGAGCCTAATATATTTGTTGTTGTTGTCTTTTTCGATACCTTTTTAAAAGCCACAATTGCCTTTTTATGTACCTGTACTGTTGGTCATGGTCCGAGTATTTTATTTTGATAGTGAAAGGTCTGCGGTCTAGCAACATTAAATCTGCCTATAGTCTTCGCCTTGCGGTATCGTGTCGCGGGCACTCGAGAAGGAGGTGTACGTCTCCGTCAGTGTGGCCACAATGGCACTGCTGACTAAGAACGCGTTGAATCCTGTGCAAAAAGGGGCGCGTGAATGCTGTACCAAGAGGCGGACGGTGCAATAAAGTTACAAAGTTTCTATTGTACCTAAATTTTGGAGAATTGGACAATTTATTGTTAGAATCTATAAAGAATGACTCTAAGCCCTTTGATTTCTGATCAAACCATGTGTTTGTGATAAGTCGACAGGGCATCTGTCTCAACAACACGTGCAGTTCACTATAGGTGGGAGGAAGATGCATTGTATTTATATTTTCGTGTGTTTGCATGTGTGTGGGTGTGCGTGCGTTAGGGTTCCTGTGTTGTAGCAGCGTCCGTTGCATTGTTTTTAGCAATTTCGCTGTGTCTTGGAATTCACAGATGCGCTATAATGCGAATTCTTGCGCGGGCTTATCTGTTTTCCTTGATTGCTTCATATACCAAATGTGCATTCAACGCATTTCGGTCTGTGCTCTTTATTGACGCGAGGGCGGCTTAGGCATCGCTTCAAAACAGCCCATTTCAGGGCGGTCTTCACAGACGCTATGATGTGCAAGGTGGGTAGTATCGCAGATATTTCGGTGACTGTAGAAGATGTCACTTCAGATAATCTAAACTTTTGTTCGAACTTCAGTTCCGGTATGATGAATGCAGATGCAAACAAATTATTCTGTAACGATCCGGCTGTATACACTTGACTGTACTTTGGATATAAGGAGTACATTTGGAATAGTGCAGGTTGTTACGCAGTTATATATAGGAGCATAAATATTTTGCGTATATTGTCTCGACTGATAATTCTATCTTTGGCGTTGTCAGCATCCAATGGGGATAACTGAAGTCCATTCTACGTACTTCAGAAACTTCAAAATTCGGTAATGACGTTTTTTGATCCTGAATAGCCTTATACATTTCCTTTCTGTTTCTCTCCTGAAGACACTTCTTTAGCGAATGCCATTTAAATTTCTTTAGGGTGCAGTACGTGTCTCTGCAAGTTTAAACCGTTGAGTTAATGTACGGACTAATGGCGAATTTCATTGGGAGAACAGGAGCACTCAAACGCACGCTATAAGTGCTCTTTCCAGAGGGAAGGCGTGTTTCAGTAGTCGAACAGGAGTGGGAGCGCCGTCATCCAGTGGTAGAACAAGAGCAGTTTCGCTGCGCCGAGTGCAGCTGGGGGCAGTCCGAACTGCTCTCGCCTGAAAGGCGGAGTATGGAGAAAGTCACGTGACCGAAACAGTCATATCTACCTAATTTGTTTTTATTTTGCTTCAGCCTGTGAGCGCGTCGGCACTGGCGGCAGCCAAAGCGTAGTTGGTCTTTTGGGCCCTATGATTTTGACGTTGGTGATACGAGCGAGCTTCGTAGCGATTCAGCGACAGATCCTGGCTTTTCTAGTCCGCCTTGCTTCTCTTCGGATGCGCTGGGGACAGCGGCAGCAAAGCGTCTGCACCTTGCTGAAGTGCATGAGATGCTCGACGGTGACCGAAGCTGCTGGAGCTCAACTTCAGATTCAAGTTGCAGTTTCAGATAACCTTCGAAGGCGGAAACGTTGCGGAATGCGTCGACGTGGTACAAAAGTATGTGGTACGTGGCCGCAAATCGGGACAGCGTATGCCCGACAGATCACAACACGATCACAGGTGTTTTACCACTCTCCCGCAGAGAATGCTAGGACGCCCATTGCTTTAGTCACATGGTGCATTTATCCGCCCACGTCCCTTTCCCACCTGCTTTCCGGATGCACGTCGCCTTCCAGAGGCGGGTCGAGTGTCCCTGCTCTCACTGCGCTGCCTGCCACCCGACTCCGCACTGTGCGGCGCCCTGCTCCTGTTCTCTCAATGGAATTCGCTGTAATTTAGACATAGCTTTCTACCCAAAATTGCATTTAGAGAAGTATATACCTATCACATCAGCTTAGAAGGATACATGCTAATAACATATTTATAATTTGAACCAATTTATATATTATGGACCCTAGCGTATTTAAGCGTTCCAAAAAAAAAAAGGTGCTTCATGTACCGTAAGTGCCAGTGGGCTCTGAGGTGCACAATGAATAGAGGAAGGCGCCAGATTCATTTCCGCCATCTGGGGTTCTTTAACGTGCACTTGAGCCTAAGCAAACGAGCATTTGTACATTTCAGCCTCATGGAACTGTGGCTAGCAAGGCTGGGAAACGAACCCGCGACCTCGCACCCAGCAGTAGTGCCACTGAGCCACCGCGGTGTCTTAAGCGTTGCGAGTATGAAGGTACTGAGATCGAATCCATTCGAAGGAAGTAAAGGAGGTCGGCCTGAGGACGCGTGCTCCAACCTGCTACTCGGTATAAGGGAAATGGGACAATATAGGAGCCAAAATAAGGAATGAGGGGGGGGAGGGGGGGTGAAGATATTTAACAGGTGGGCGTAGAGTTGGATACACAATGAACTTTCCTTTGGAGCAATTACCTCTTCCGAAATGCGCAACACTCTGGCCGTGACCTGCATGTTAAGTTATGCGCACGTGATATAGAACTGAAATGCAGCCATTGGCAGTGCTGCCGAGCGGTGTTGAAACTCTGTCCGCAGCGAATGACCAGGTTCACCCACCGCGGTAGCTCGCAGTGGTTCTGGTCTTGCCCTGTTGTGTTCGAGGTCGCGGGTGGGATTCCGACCGAGGCGGCGCCATTCTAATTTGTTCGAAATGCAAGAAAAAAAATGGACTTTTTCATATAGTTACGCATAGTTCCATGTACTATAGAAAGATGCTATCAAATAGCGTTCTTCCCTCCTGAGGTTCCTACATGCTGGCGCGGCGTGTAGATGCTGGTGATCCCTTTCTTTCCCTATATATACTTTCATTTGACTTTACCTCCCCCTCCCCTCTCTCCCTAGCGTTCGGTAGCAAACCGGGCCTTCCCCCCTGGTTAACCTCCCTGCATTTCCCCTTTCTTATATCTCTCTCACTAGTGTTGCAAGTGAAGAATTGATCGTGATGTGTGCTGCATGATCGCAGAATAATTACGCAGACAGAAAAGTGAGGTTCGTCCCTTGAAACTGGGTACTGAAAAGACTTGCGATAGGAAGTTCACGGCTTGTATTTATAAAGAGAAAAAATAAAAAAAAAAACTGTTCCGCTATAAGAGCACTTACCAACAAAAAAAATTGCCAAGTCGGTCTCAGGTCTTTCTTGCCCATTGTGGAAGTGACGCACGTGCTCTTCCTCATCAACCAAAGCTTCGTGCGCTTGTTTATGACCTTGCATACGCTAGCAGGACGTAGTTACTACTGGCATTTGAGTTACTCCTGGAACTCGGAGTTTGCTACGACGTGGTATTGTGGCGCCATCTAAAGCGCACTCAGCGAATGACGGCTGTTCCCTCCGAGATTGCGCTTACTTTTTTTTTTTCTTCTTTCTTTTATTTGTTTCTTGCGTGATTAGTCATAATTCATGCAAGAGACTTTTACAAGAGTCTTCACAAACCAGTGAAAACACTTAGTATTTCCCAAGTAAAACATTTATTCCTAATTTCAAAATAACTTCCCTAGAGTTGTGCAGTGATGATAAAAAATGTATGTGCAATCAATGTGCGTTCGTTCAGTGTGAGTGCCGTTATCTTCGCCATTTTAAATATGTAGTAGCGGACAATGCCTGAAAATCCACTCGCTTCTTCTTGTTTTCAGGCATTCCTACGATATCAACTGTCCAATTCGCTCTCTGTCGATCTCGGCGCATTATTGAATAAAAATGTATCCACGTCTGATTAAAATAAGCATTCAAAACCGGAGACAGTGGCATATCATTAAAAAAATGATATCAAGGAAAAAATACAATTTCATTTAGAACTCTGGCCCAGAAACTCCAATACGTGCTGGAAAACTCCGGGCCAACATTCTTCTATATACGCCAACAGGTTTCCTTTTATCAAGGCCGCGCCGAGTCAAATTGCGTTAATGACAGGTAGACGGTATCCCGTCACGTAGTTTAGAACTTATCTACATTACGAAATATGCACCAAAAGTCCCATTTTTATATGCCAACATAGTTTTAAAAACAGTATAAAGCTTAAATATCTGCTCATGCGCCAAGCCTTAAATTTCGTTTCCCATATTTTAAAAGCTACGGAAATAACGGACCCAGTGAATCTGCCTCAGCCTCGTAATTATAATTTCCAAATTCACATTGATGCGAGGTTTTCGCATTTCCCTCACAAAGGTGACACTGACGGAGAGGTTTGCAGGCGAGCTCACACGTTAGAAGAAACGGCTACAAGCCGACATGCAGCAACAGCACCGACTATTCTGACCAAGTCACTGAGTTTGGAAGAGCTGCGCAGGACGAATTCGGCGTAGACAAATAAAATGCGAAGTCGTAGAAAAGAGTGACTGCGCCTTCATACAGAATATCAAGAAGAACCCTGGACAAGGCCAATGGCAAAAGCGCCTGTCTCTATTGACGTCATAATCCGGGGGAGGCTTTTGTCCATCTCGATTGCGCCAGAGGAACAAAGCGGGTGCAATGCTTTCCCTCACGGATTGACCCGGGTTCGCCCATGATTGGGAGCCCCCATGTAATCTATTCAGTCCCAGCGTCCGGCATGAATAGAGGGCGCTACAGCGCCAGGCCCGATAATACAATCCTGCGGCAACCAACTCGCCAAAGCCTCGCATCATGGATGGCAAAAGAAAAACAGTAGACACGCCTGCGTCAGAAAAAGTTTGCAGATAAGTGTATTAGAAAAGTATAAGAGGTCGTCCAGGAGCAAGCTAAAAGATTGGGGCTGCCGGCCGGAGTAAGGAGAAACCATTTGTTTCAGCGTCCACGTTCGTTTTATTTATTTATTTATTTATTTATTTATTTATTTATTTATTTATTTATTTATTTATTTATTTATTATTATTTTTTCGCTTTTGTATCGTAAGGCCGAGGAAAGTGTGTCCACCACGCCCCCCACCCCACCCCTTGCGCTGTGCTTTGGAGGGCAAATCTTTGCGCTGGTTGTCTTCGTTTTCTTGTTTTCTTTTCTCTCTCTCTCTCTCTCTCTCTCTCTCTTCTCTTTTTTTCTTTTTTTTTTATGGGAGGCTTTTCTTATCTCTTTGCTTCGATCGCGGTCATTATACCGCGCACCTGCTATCTCCCAGAGCGGCTTTACGGCTGGGCTGGCTCATTAGCGCGGCCGTTCGACGTCGTCGTGCCAATTCCAGCGCAGAGGGCCCGTTGCCGGTGGTCACGGTTCCTTGATTGTTATGTGCAGCGATTAAGATAATTGCCGCACTTGCCGATATTTCTGGACGTTCGTGGTAGGCTCTGTGGTGGATCCACGCTGCACTTTGCCCCGGCGGTTGGATTTGCGGCCTTTCAGTGGAGATATAAATAGACAAGATTGAGCTTCACTATATTTTTGCGTCAATAGCCCACTTTTTTACCCTACTAATAAATGCAGCAAATGGTTAAACTAACTTTACCTTCCGAGTGTTTATGTAAAAAACAAAACCTCAAATGTTCTATTGTTTTAAAATAGTCGATGTCAGGCGATTACATATTTTATGTCTTATTATTGCAGCTTCACAACTGTAGTGTTATCGCAATGACCAACTAAGGAGTTCTTGACAAACATGATATAACTTTTCAATGTTGCTACAAGGTAACAACCACCGCAACAAAGATACCGATAAACTAAACATTAAGTGCAGTGTGTCCGTGTGGAGCCGCACACAAAAAGTGCTTTATTTTACGTGTATATATATATATATATATATATATATATATATATATGCTTGATCTTCATGTGCTTAGAGTGGCCTACTCAGTTATCGACGTGCACCCGAAAGCAATTTTTGCGATTAACGGCAAAATGCATCCGGCGCGACTATTTCTCCAAGTTATACATAAATTAGCCCTAAATCTCAGCATAAGACAGGTATATAGAATACTATACCACCATATCTGAATGGCTCACGAAACGTCCAAGCCCGAATAAATTTGATGAAGGTAAGCACGAGGGTGTATACACGTGAATGGATACACATGACAGACTGCTGACCATAGCAAATATTTAGGCCATTTGGATGTGAAAATAAAGAATTAACCGATTCTCAAAGAATGCATTGGAGTTGTATCCGTAACGCTACAGTATATAGGGTGATTATTTTTAAGTTTTATGGATTTAAAAAAAAATCACCCGTTGCAGGTAGCGTAATTGTTGTCCTTGCGCTATAATAGTCGAAGAGGCGGACAATCTTAGCACGACAAATTGAAACATAATTAACAAAATATCTCTAATTACTTGCTAAATAATTATTTTACGGCATATATTGCAGTTTACGAATAGAAGGTGGTGAGCTTGCAACACGTATCTACTTGAATACAGTTCTCAGGATTACCCCAGTTTCAAGATATTGTTTCCCTAAGCGTGGGACAAAATACGTGGGTTTCCCAGTTACTTTCGTGCTTCAATGCATTAAAGAGCGCTTTCTTTTAAAAAATGTAAGTAATTCTTACGGCCAGTTTGATGGCGCATATCTCCAAATCGGTGTCATTCTGGAAAGTGCTTCCAAGTGGATACGCCTTGCAAGCTCACCGGCTACAATTCGCAAATTGCCATATGTGTCGTAAAGTAATTCATCAAGAAGTTGATTAGGGAATTTTCGCGGATTAGTTGAGCATGTGTTTCGATTTCTCTTGCAAGTAATGTCTGCCTCTCTGAATAATCCTGCTCAAGGACTAGAATTATGTTATCTGCAATGGGTACTTTTTGAAAATTTCATAAAACCTAAAAGTGATCATCACATATATGACTGTGGATTTGCCCGTCGTGGTGGCTTAGCGGCTATGCTGTTGCGCTGCGAAACACGAGGTCGCGGGATCAAATCCCGGCCGCTGCGGCCGCATTTCGATGGGGGCGAAATGCAAGAACGCTTTTGTCTCGTGCATATGGGGACACGTTAAAGAGCCTCTGGTGGTCAAAATTATGGCGGAGTACCCCGCTACCGCGTGCCTCATAATCAAGTCGTGGTTTTGGCACGTAAAACCCCAGAATCCATTCATTCACTGTGCATTTACAATCCCTTCCCCTTAACTGGCAAATAGACGTTAACTGAAGGCACAGAAGGTTGCTCAAATGCGGTACATCCTGCAAAGCCGCCCCCCCCCCCTCCCCCTTCACTCACGCACACTCTGTTTCTCGCGTTTTCCAAGACGAAAAAAAAAAACTGTAAGCTTGGCAGTAGAACTCTCTCATTTTCTTTAATTTTGACATCCATGGCAATTTTTATAAATTACGTGAGTATCAAACACGCAATGTGCAATTATTTCTTAACTTTCGCTCTTTGTTATAAATGAGACTAACTCTGTTCAAAGACATTTCACCTAATGATAACGTTTCGGCGTTACACGTGCGTTTGAATAGACAAACCGGAGTTCGCCTCGAGCTAATGCTTTCTCTTAATGCTCCTGTCGTCGTTGATCGCCTGACTATCTCGTAGGTCATTAAGGCTTAGGCAAGTGAACACCAACTTTGCATTACAGTAGGAGCAGAAAGCACCGTCCAGTGATCTTGTTCCGGGTGCTGTTTTTTTTTTTTTCAGATGGTGCTAAGAAACCCGTTTTCTTTTTTTTAATCGTTCTAAACGACGTCAGCTAGCGGCATTGCTTTGTGCCTTTGCATTCTGCTAATGAAAAGGCAGACTTGCAGAAAACCTGCATGCTAAGACTCTAACTCGTCTTTTGGTGCGTCCAATGAAACCGTCGTACGGTACGACGAAATGAGGTTGCTCTATTTTAAGGGTTTATTAGTAGCACATTATTCTCTCGTGTGGTGCTGACCAACTTCATATACCATACTTGTGAATATTCCATGTTGCAGTATTTTTTTAACATGCATTTTAAACCGAAGCTTTCTTTCTCTCTTTCGGGAACTTTCCCGCTGCTACTGCTGCTTCCGCTGTCTTGCCGAATAGCTGTACATACATGTAGGTGTAGATGCTCTTGCCGAATACGTGGGTTCTATACTGAAACGAAAGTCATCACGTCATCGTCGTCGAACCATTTTCACCTTTGCTGGCTCCTGGCTACAGTCTTGTACAATGGTCCAATGCGGGAAATAGTGCAAACAAACACCGTTTAAAGCGCAAATAGATGTGGCTCTTGCCCAATGCGTGGGTCATTTCAAAGTAATGTCATCATCACGTCGTCGTCATCGTACCTCTGTCATCCCGGCTGGCTCATATAGCTACAGTCTTGGACGAGTCTCCAAGAAGCAAGATATATAAGGCGAATCAAGGAAGCCTGCAGAGCCAAGTGGCTGCAAGTACGCGATGATATGAACTCCATCGCCAACACACCTTCGTAAAATGGTCATCCCGGTTGGCTCCTGGCTACAGTCTTGGACTGTTGGCCAGTACCGGATATAGGAAAAACAAAATTTATGTTGCAAATTGAGGTGGACCGCGACTCCTGGTGATGCAGGTAAGCGCGGACGCGGGCTCCTACACCAAAACACCGTCGCCGTCATTCTGTCGTCGTCTATCCATCGCCATGGTTCCTTCGTCATCGTCATGTCGTTGCAGTCGTTAAATCGCAGTTATTTTGTTGTAGTGGTTCTACTGGCGTCATGCCTTTTTCGTGACGCCGTGGTGGACATTTCGTCGTCTTCATTGCGTTATCGTCATCCACCATCGTCGTCCCACTGTCGATCGTCATGGCGTCGTCGACAGGCCTTCGTCATCCAGTCGTTGTCATCCAAGCATCGTCATATCGTTGTCGTCATGCAATTGTAATCATTTAAGCATCGTCATCCGATTGTCATATGTGTCATCGGCATTACAGTTCTATTATTCCCTTTGCAGCTCCATCACCGTCATTCAGTGGTCATCATTCGATCGTTGTCCTTCCGACGTCATCACACAGCCATCTTCACCTCTTCGCGGTCCTTCCGTCATCGTCCTGCGTGCCATGTGCATGATCAAAAACACCGAGTTTATATTGAGCGTGGCGGTTCCTGGTGACAATGCGTTCAACTGGGTCGTGTGGTCTCTACTGGCAAATGATCGCCAAGCAGGAATAGCTTTTTTCACAAACACCAGTGAAATCTTCTCTTAAACTGTTGACCACAGTTCTTGGGATCCAAAACGTGCTTTATCGAACTCTTTGCATAAAAATCACCTCACCATCAGCATATATTCATGTCCACTGCAGGCCGAAGGCCTCGCCCTTCGATCTCCAACTACCCCTTTCTTGCGCTAGCTGATTCCAACTTGCGCATCCAAATTTCCTAACTTCATCACCTCACCTAGTTTTCTGTCGTCCTCGAATTGTCTTCCCTATACCCTTGGTATCCATTCTCTAACTCTAATGATCCACCGGTAATACATCCTACGCATTACATGGTCTGCCCAGCTCCATTTTTTTCTCTTAATGTCAGTTAGAATATCGGCTATACCCGTTTGCTCTCTGATCCACACCGCTCTCTCTTCCTGTCTATTAACGTTAGGCCTAACGTTCTTCGTTCCATCGCTCTTTGTGCGGCCCTTAACTTGTTCTCGAGCTTCTTTGTTAACCTCCAAGTTTCTGCCCCATGTGATAGCACCGGTAGAATGCAATTATTGTACACTTTTCTTTTCAACGACAGTGGTAAGCTCCCTGTCAGGATTTGGTAATGCCTACCGTACGCACTCTAACCCAATTTTATTCTTCTGTCAATTTCCTTCTCATGTCCAGGGTCCACTGTCAGTAATTCACCTAGATAAACGTACTCCTTTACAGACTCTAGAGGCTGACTGGCGATCCTTAATTCTTGTTCCCTTGCCAGGCTATTGAACATTATCTTTGTCTTCTGCATATTAATCTACAACCCCACTCTTACACTTTCTCGGTTAATGTCCTCAATCACGTGTTGTAATTCGTCCCCATTGTTGCTGAATAAGACAATGTCTACTGCAAACCGATGGTTGCTGAGATATTCTCCGCATTAAAATATATGGGGGTAACTGGAATCTCATGTAGGTCCAGAAATTAATTTTAAACAGCGAGAGAACATTCCATAAATATAAGGCACTCTCGTCAGCTCTTTGTCCATGCTTTACTGCGGGTAATTATTGCTTCAACATCATCAGCATTCATAAGAGATGGTGATGACTAGGTATCACTGGTAATGCAGGTGAGCAATCCTGTAGACAGTCGCCTAAAAACGCCGCTGTAACCCTCGATGCTGATAACGGAGTCATTGAAAAAATCTTCTTCGATTACCTGCTGAGTTTATCTGTCCTTTTGACTCGGCACTTATCAATTTGGTCTTGTGACACTGATGGTGGAACTTTACCAACAATTCCATCATAATTATGTAAAATCATTAAACCTACAACCAGAAATTAGCTGCCACGTGACTAAAATATCGTAATGGCCATTATCCGGCCCAAACCCGCGAGCACCACCTATTAGACTGGAATGTACGATGGCTCATGTAAACTCGTAAATACCGAACGCACTTGACCCATGGTTCAAATTTCGAGGAACTGCGACTGTGTTCGCTGCCATGACTGTGCTTTGAGCGTTGCTTCCTTTTCTAGGCACAAGTACGCCTAATGAAAAGGTAAATTCTTGAATCGATGTTTAGAGTGCCTGGTTCCTTCACCGTTGCTACAACATGACAATGGTCAGCAAGAAAACGAAAAGTACTTGCTCAAAGACAAATATAAGGGCTCCCAATTCTAGCACAAGAATTGTACGCGTAAGCTGACTGTGAGCTCGCTGCGACCCACTATATAAATTTAGAATAAAGCAATTTACAGCTGATGGAAAAACAAAATTGTGCTTCTTGCCGTTTCGCTGCATGAAAGGAATTCTGAGAAGTTCACCAGAGAGCTACGCCAGAGCATAATGTAGGCAAGCTGCATTAGATACGGCTGCATTACCTACGCTATACGAGTTATTCTCATGTTAGAGGTTGTTTAAAGCACGTTGCTGTACTTTATCACGTCACTCTCGCTCTAAGAGCAACCATAGCACTTACAAAAGAAGAAGTAGAACGAAACTGGGGAGAGGGGAACAGAAAGACGACATAAACTTCTATGGCAGCTTTCGCTAAACCCAAATCCATTATTTCGGCCAAAAAGCATGGTCTACTCGCAGAAAGAAATCCGTTTCATAGGAACCGCCGAAACTTTTAATTTTCTAGAATTAAAGAACCTTTTCTACCTGCATCGAACGGAAAACAATAGAATCAGGATCAATCAGAGAACAATAGTTGTCTGAAGTGAACGAGCAGAGCGAAATGAAATACAAAAATATTAGCCCCGTCCGCCATGATGCCTCAAACCACGGAGAATCAGGTTACATGGTAGGATAGGCGCGCGGGATATTTTTCTAATCATTTCGGCCAGCGTGCGCAACCAACGTCTTGTCCTTTGCTTTGTCCGGCACTCTTTTTCTCCGTCGAGTACTGGCCACGTGTTTTTACCTAGATCAGATTGCAGAAGCCGGTTCGCAGAGACCTCAGACTTTGTAACTTCTATAGCCTGATTTTTTCTATTGAGAAGTTCAATCTGTCTTACACAAATGCCCCCTGATGCTTATTTTATTTTATCTCTATTCCTGACTTTCGAGTTTTTTGGAAGTTTGCCCTCCCGGCCCTTTTCAATCCGCGCTTTCTTCTTGGATTCAGTAAAATCAGCGCGGATCCTTTGTAGGAAATAGGCTCAACAAAAGAAGAACACGCGTCAGAGATGAACATCGAACACAGTATGTTCGCTTTCCACGCCGCACTGTCATCTTGTCTTTGTGCGTCTTTCGAAAGAAAGGAAGACCGATCTGCCCCTGCGTTTCACGGAGGCCTTGCCCGGTACAGTATCTTATGGTCCCCGTGACCCGAAAAACAAGCTTCGATGTTGAAACCGGCATTGTTGGACGTGAAAACCGCTAACCCGGCGAACACGTTGCGATTGAACGTGAAAATAAACTTGACAACATTTTACACGCTGTTAGCGCTTCAAAACTTTTACAAGATCAGAGCGGGAAACTTGTTAGGCAAGCTCTTCTAGCAACACTCTCTTAATAACAAGCGACACTGGAAAGTAAAGAATCTCAAAAAGAAAAAGTAGAACGTAGACTATACCGTTGAATGGGAAAGGGGAGGGGGAGAGGCGTCTGCTGCAAACCTTGTCTTAGTGTAGAAGTTGGCCACAGTCGGAACTTCGGGAGAACTGAATCTTCACCTGCCTTCAGTTTGCTCGTCTGTGTTTTCTTCTAGTTTATGTTTCTTTATTTCTTGTCTTCTTTTCCTTTGTACTTATTTTTCTCTTGCTTCTATAGGTGCCTTGGAGCCCGTTGGGAACCATGATGCAAGTTATGGCCAATGGTCGAATAAAGAATATTTCTGGAGCCATCGTTTCTACAAGAGGACTTATTTGTCTTCGTCAGGGCAGCATTTGGTTGAAATTTTATATCAAGAACTTTCACTCTGTCAATATACCAAACATCTCCTGAGAGTTTATCGCGGAAAACACCAAACCGCAACGCTATTTGGCGGATTGAGCACAGCACCAAGGATAGCTCCGTTAGTTGTTAAAAAAAAACTTTAACAATGTTCGAAACTGTAGGTGCCACCAAGAGACAAGATGTCGTCTGCATAGGCAGAAATATTGTTAGTGTCTCGGCCACTTAGAGGAAAACTCCCTATGCTGGAACATGAAGCTACTACTCTAGTGAGAGAGAGAGAAAATGATTTAATGAAAGGCAGTGAGATTAACCAGGATGGAGCCCGGTTGGCTACCCTACATTGGGGGAAGGGAAAAAGTACAAAGGGACAGAGAAGAAATAAGCCTCTGCCGCATACCGCATGTAACCTCAAATTTCACCATTTAAAATCAATTCACTTCGCTAGTCATATCCCGCTACAAGATTTCTAATTATTCAATTCAACCGGGAGGCCAAGACATTGCAAGGACGTCATTGACAATAAACAATGTAAGCCTACTTGTTTGAAATGTTCTTATTTCTTTTTTTTTTTGCCAGTTGAGGCCTCTCGGCCACCTGGCGACATAACAAGACATCTATAGTCATGTTAGAGTACTGCACACACGAATACCGCCCCGACAGCGGTAACAAAACACCCAACACCAGCGAGCGAGCGGTGCGCTCAGCCCCACCAGCCGCTATCGCAGCGGCCACTTTGCTCACTACGTAATGGTAATGGTATTAGTTTGAATTTTGACAGCGCCATTTCTCGGTCGCGTACTTTAGTTCACGAGGCCACCGCTACTCCAATTCCCGTTGCACTGTGAGAGGTACACTTTCTTTTCTCTAAGTATTATTGACCCTTTTCGCAAAGCAGTTTGTTTTAGAGAAACGAGATGGCGCTCCCGGCGGCGCGCCATACCTCTCCTCAGCGACCGCGCACGAATACGATACCATTACCGCTTCTACTTTGCTTCTGTGCGATCAGCCGTCGGAAATGCAACTGAGTTTTCGCGAACAAAGTGTGCTCCAATCATGCTAGATTGAATCATGTGGATTGAAGACGTGTGCAGTAGTTGCTGCAAAAATAGTGACTGGCATGTTAAGGAATGCAATGAATCTGTGGGCGCCAAGTTCGCGGACCGCTGCTGCAACTGTCCGAACGTGTTACCGGCCCTACGAGATGTATGGCTTTCCTCGAAGATACAGAAATTTGCTCATCCGCCAGCACTGTATCGCTAACCTTCAAAGAAAGGGCTTCATCCCCAGAACGTCGACAAGAGTGAGTACCACTCGTTAAACAATGACAAAGGGAGTAGCGCCGCTTCCTGTCATAGTAAGTTTCGCGCATGTTATCTATACAAATCTGTCCCAAATGGCAGGAAAACGTACGCCCACTCTATCACCGACGTATCAAGAATAAGGGGATGGGCGCACACTTGAATATGTGTGCACTGTATACGCATAATAAATGACGGACTACACCTATGGCGCACGAATGATCAAAGCTGAATGTTTCGTGACGGTCCACAAGAGTAAGCGAGTTACTAGCTGTAATATATATTTGCTACAAGGTATTACAATGTACAAGACAGCTACGTTTCAAGCCTTGTGCGCAGCAAGAACAAATCTATCGGAACTGACCACACCCGCGAGCGATTAGGCAGCAAATAATCAGATAGTGGCCGCACCAAGTAACTTCACTGAGTCAGAAACTGACAAGCCACTGCTTCAAAATATTTGCCGAATAAAGAACAAAGAGCAAAACACACTAATCCTGACTAAATTCATAATCGGAAAGCTTGGATAGCTTGGAATACATATTTAGCCCCGCTTTTAGAACAAGCACCATTTACGCTGCTTCCGCCGTTTGAAGATAGCTTAATCAGCTCCGAAAGCGCTTTTGCATGTTCTCTGAAGCTGTGATCAAAGCTTCGTGTCGTCCACCTAGTCACCGTTTACGATATTTCCGAAAACAGAGGTTATCTAACCCGCGCCGGCATCATACTCTTCCAGTGTAAACAAGGAGGCAACGGAGGCAGTTGAGGCAAGCAATGGACGCGTCACGACGTGATCAAACATGGCAGCGCCGACGGGATCAAAAGGGTCAATAGGTGTTCTGTGGACGGGCCGCCTCGGCTGACGCGGTAGTGGTCTTTGTGACGGCGAGCGCTCCCTGACGTCGGCCCGATGCGGGGAACGCACGCGCGCATTTCCGTTTTGTCAACGGCCCCGAAACGCTAGAGCTGCGCTGACTTTGCTTAACGCTTGTTGCGCATGTGTGAGTTGTGAGAGAGAAATGTGGAGACTGCGCCTAGGCATTATGCAGGAGTACACGCTTCCTCCGTTCATCCCACTACGCGAGAACCAGCACTTAACTTCCGCCCAAACGGGATCACAGCGGCCAATAGAGTCCGTAACGGGAAGCGTACGAAACAACGAATTCGTACTAGCAAATTGTCATTATTCATTGGTCTGCAGCCGCTCAAGCGGCATCTACCAAAGCCTCCAACCCCCTTGGCAGGTACCCTCTGTGTCAGGCGTGGTGGTGAAGCATAGGTAAAAAACAGCTACTGCAGAAGTGAAAGGGGTACGTGATATGATCATGCAGATTATATATATATATATATATATATATATATATATATATATATATATATACATTCACGCAGGAACTCCATCGGGAGTTGTCAAAGTATGCGTAAGCATTGTGCCATTTGATGATCTCCACGCAGCCCGGCGTCACTATCAATGTTATGATACTTGATCCGATCAGTATAAACGACCGCGCTGAAGCGACACGAACTGCTGCGGGCGGTTGTGCGAAGTGCATTGATGACGAAAGCAAACTACTACAAGTGGTGGTGCCAGGTGCACTGATGACGTTCCAATCTCTTTGGCGCCTCATCCATCCACGTCGAACCTTTATGAACCGCAATCAACCGTACTCCGGCGGCGGCGGCGGCGGCGGCGGCACATGACGAGGCCGCGCGTGCCCTATCTTGAAAGCGATCTGCCATGAGGGCAGAGTGCGCCGAGTGCTGATAGCTTCGTGTGCGCTGTGTCGCTGCCACTTTGTTCGCGTTGTACTGAGAGGCAGCACGAATGTCAATTCGCTCGCTGATGCGGGCCCTATCTTGAAAGCGATCGTCTTACGGGACGGAATGACTGGGAATGACTGACAGGTTTCCTCGTTGGGTAGGCATAGGAATGTCTTACGCTTTTAAAAACATTGCAGCACACATTCGCACGACTGACCTCCCACTCTCGAGCGCAGTGGTGTGACCGCAATGCCACGAAAAGATTCTTTTTTTTTCTTTACTGCATATAAATAATGTCAAAGATGTAGCACACACACTATTTGCAGTAAATGTAGACACACGAACGGACAAAACTAGCAGACTATGTCATATAATGAGATCAATATTGCCTTACACTAACGATCACGGTTAGTTCTGTTAGTGCTCAGTTTTACACCGTAAGAAAAAAAAAGGTGGTGCATTTAGAATTCTTTCATTTTCCCATATAAAGCAGCCGGTTCAGGAGACATAAAACGTTATCGTTGCAGTGGAGGTTCTTGTAAACTGCGCGCCAGTTAGTCACGCTCTCAATTAAATATGCCCGAATAGGTCGTGCATCAATGCCGCAGTTCCTTACAGCCATTCGGCTGCGCCAGATGCTGCGGCGACCAAGGAGGAAGAAAGATCATACTTTAAGTCATCGGGTTCGATTACCAAGAAATTGATTAAACGTCAATTCAACGGTGGACCTATTTTCAGCTTCCGCTGGAGCACGTCCTAGAAAATCCAAGCGTCCCAGCAGTCGAGTAAGATAAGGTTCGATTGACTCGGGGCCTCGGGCTTCCTGCGTAACCGGCAGTCTTGTCCCATGGCACGAGCAATCATTTGTCCTCCATCCAAGCTTTCACAAGCAACGTCCATGTATATAACTTAAAGAAAAAAAGGTTTGACGCCACCTAGGACAAGCCTTTTCTTAACCCTCTTTAAAAACTCCCCGGAAAACAAACGGAATAGCTTATACCGGAGTATTTACCCGCAGCCGCGTAGTGCAGCTCGGCTAGGCACAAACGGGCGAAAACCGCACTCGTAGTACCTAGACGCAGTCCTGAGATTTTTCTCTCGCAACTCAATCATGCGCACCCACGTCAGGAAAACGCGGCGTCTCTCTTTCGTGTCTGCACCGTTGACAAAGCGGAAACAAGCGTGGCACTGCACGGGTCTCTACACTGCATATGTAAAATATTCGAAAAAAGTCGCAGTCTCACCCGAAACGCGAAGCATCGATTGCGATAGCAAATTAGTAAACAGCTATACGAAGTAAGGATAGTAGTTTTATCGGCCGTATAAAGTTGTAAATATTCGCTTACTAATTAAACAAGCGCTGTGTCCCGCGCGCACAGGTAAACATGAACACATCTCGCTCGATGACCGCGGAAACTCGTCAAAACGCTGGAGTGAGAAAGCGCGCCAGCGACAACGAGCAAATTGACCTTCGCGCTGGCTCTCGCTTCAACGCGAACTAAACGTCGAAAGCGCAGCGCATACGAAGCTAGCGGCACTCAGCGAATGCACTTTGTACCCAACGCAGATCGCTTTAAAGATAGGCACCCGCGCGGCAGCTTCGTGAGCAGCTTCGTAGCTCTTCGTTGCTCCTCGGAAGTACCCACAATACGCGACTATGATGGAATTAATATAGTAATAACAGTGGTGATGCGAGAACGCGTGTGCGTACGTATTGTCACGATGACAACCGATCAAGAAAAACTGTGTTCGTACCTTTGTTCGAGATTCTGGGCCACCTTTGTGTCGTGTGCTAAACAGCTTCGCTGGTCGTCCACCTTCACAGAGTGGAATGGCTCATGAATTTTTAGACATATTAATGGAGACTTTCTAAGCTCAACTGGTTGGCTTGCGCCTTTGATGTGGATTGTGTGCGATCGAGTGTTTGTCAGAAATATCCTGGAATCGAATGAACTGAATGCAGCGAAACACAGAGAACAACAATCTGTATTCTTACACATACAAACAAAAAAAGTGGGAAAGTGGTGAAACCAATGCGAAATAAAACCTGCCACCGACGTTTGCACTACACGGGGTATTTCTTGAAAACCGTATACGCTTCCTAATGTATTGCGACATTGCCGAGTACGTTAAGCTGCTCTGATAGCACCAGGAAACCTCAGTTAAGTATTGATTGCGCGGAGCCGACGCGTGCCATCTGTTCCTGCATGCTGCGTCATTGCGATATACCATTCTGAGAAGCATTTCACGATTTTCCCTCAATACTGTTTGCGAAGTTTTAGCTCGCTGAGTTCCTCGCGTATCGGTAGTAGTGCAGGTTGCTTTATTTTTCTGAAGCGCGAAGCGATTCGCTTTAAAACGATGTGAATCCAAATCATGCCGAACAAAGCGAATTCCGCTTTCCTGTCTCAATAAGCCTTCCCTATATATAGCGCGCGCTTTCTCTGGATATGGACAAGAAACTTTCGTTAAGAAAAAAAAAAGAGTAGCAAAGAAGCTTGGTTATATAAAAAGAGTGATGGCGATAGCGATAGCAAATATGTGTTTCTCTATCTCCTTCTGCATTTCTATGGAGATAAAGGCGAGAAAACGTTGCTTGGGTTTCCGTTCCCGTGTATTTTTGCGTTTTCGTCATGCTTCTTATTTAAACTTTGATACTCTATTTTGTCTTTTATATTATGGCTACCACCCGCACTTCTTTGCTAACACATGGGCTAACGTAACCCTTCTAAATGTTTTCCTACTTGAATATTTATTATATACCGTTGCTCGAAACATTGTTGCTAAGCTCGCATTCAGTATCCTTCAAATACCATGTGGGAGACGAGAGCAATGTAGGAACAGAATCGGGCCCTGTTTATTGCACCAGTACCCGTATACCAACGCGTTCTATGTGGATATGATGCGCTTCTCGTTTGATATTTTACTACGCTCTCGCAAATATTTCATACCAATTGGGACAACTAGAATTTCGTCAATTTTTCCATCTCAAAACACGCTAACGGTGCGTTTTCTTTATACCCAGAATCAAGAGCCACAATGCGTGCATATAGGATAGGATAGGATAGTTAGGATATCGTCCTTTATTGCGTTTACACAAGCTACCACCTTGCATACACTTGAATATTGAATATATTCCACAGAATGCTAAATAGACGATTATATTACCATGCACTCGCACAAGAAACATTACGAAAAACGAAGCTTCTTCATTCTTTTTTTTATCTCAGGGCGAAATTTCAGAGCAAGTTGTCCAAGTGGCGTAAAGTCAGTAAAGAATCTCAGTAAATGAGTATCCCTTATTTCTGTAGTGTTATATGTGAAGACATTGATTTTGTTGACATTTCTTCGGGGTTGGTATACGGTTGCCATTGGAGCTGCTTAGCGCGGTCACTGACTTGCGACTGCTGAGTCCGTTTGATTTCTCGTTGGTAGGGGAACAGTTTATTTGCACTTAGACGTACTTTTATGGCAGGTTATAACATCCAAAAGTGTATTCTTGCCTTTTACTTCCTTGTGGTAAATATGTGGGCATTTTACAAAAACGTGAAAACGACGTCTAGAGAGAGTATTTTTACATCCGCATATTTCTCACTGTACAACTTAATTGACTTGAAAGGCCAACCATTTCTCGTCTTATCGTGTAACACAATTTGCATTACAGAGACGACGATAACAAATTCTGAACATTCATGAATTGCCATCGCACGAGTTTCCCGGAATGGTCAACCTCGTTAGAAATTATGTCAGCCCGACGTTTTCAAGTTAAAGGTAGGGACGCTCTGACATGTTATCGTTGGGCAACTATCGATATCGGTTTCTCTCGCCCAAGTCTGATATTCCGATTTACAAATTTGAGAGCCCCGAACCGGCGTTTCGCGAAACCACGAACACTGAAGTTGAAAGTGCAACACTTCTCCTGCATCACCCGCAGCCATATGTAGCAAGGGCGACAATTACACTGTGGTTTAATTGTTTCTTTGTGTAAAGACACCTTCGGCAAGAACCGATCACCAGCTATAAGGAACGAATTCGACCGGTGGGTGGTCTATAACAGCGTCACGTGGCCTATGACTCTCTCTTGGTATTCGCCATGGAGTAGGAGATACTGCACTACTTCTAGATACCAGTCCTGCTAGCAATATATCTCTCTCTCTATCTTTAAATATATACCCCATTCCCTCATCCTCTCCTAACAACCAGTCAAAGTGCCAACTCTTCTGATAAACGCTTTCTCATCATCATGTGAACTCACGTTAGGCTAGCAATAAAAATCATTCTAATTTTGTGCAGAGCCTTCCGATGATGATGGACTTTCCAACTTGACGGGTTCCTCATTCCCACGCCCCAGATTTTATATGTTCTAAATATCGTTTCACTCACGCACAACCTGCACAAGGATGCTCCCGCCATCTATTTCCAGCATTGCGTACTTTGGAGTGCGCGCGAATTTTGAACTATGACCGCGAAAGCAAAATACCTGAAACAAGGCAACCTTGTCGTTTTCAACATTTTCATGTGATTAGCATTCTTTGGGCACTTCACGCACTTTCCGGAGGCTATCTATCTATCTAGCTATCTGTCTGTCTGTCTGTCTGTCTGTCTGTCTGTCTGTCTGTCTGTCTGTCTGTCTGTCTGTCTGTCTGTCTGTCTGTCTGTCTGTCTGTCTGTCTGTCTGTCTGTCTGTCTGTCTGTCTGTCTGTCTGTCTGTATGTATGTATGTATGTATGTATGTATGTATGTATGTATGTATGTATGTATGTATGTATGTATGTATCTATGTATGTATGTATATCGTATCATAAGAAGCCAACAAACAATGATACCATGATCGTTGGTATCATTGTTTGTTGGCTTCTTATGATACGATTAATAAAAATCGGGCCCCTCGGTTTCCTTTCTTTTCGTTCATGTATATATATATATATATATATATATATATATATATATATATATCTCTATCCGTTTTGCCGCCAACCTTGGTCCCTGGGTATTCCATAGTCGAATGGTCAAAGCAGCGGGCTGCTGTGCTGAAGGAAGAAGCTTTGAAACCACCCGTTGGACCAACTGGGGCAATACCACCTAGATAACACAAGGCCTGTTCACTCTGATCCATGACGTTACTCTACCTGGCCCGAAATTTCCATTGCCAAGGCTGGCGTGACGACAGCGGTCTCTACAAATCTATTTATTGATCACGTAAACTGCCGACTGGATATCCTTTTAGCATAGGTAGTGCTGTATGGGCCGCACCAGCGATTTCCAGAGCAATGAGTGGACGTGGCTGCACCGACATTGTAATGGGCTATAGGCTTACCTTTTCTTCCGAAAATGTGCATCGGCTCAGATCCATTTATTCACTGCGTAAATTTCTGTCTGCACGTGCTTTTGGCATAGGAAGTGCTGTATGCGCCGCATCAGCGATTTCCAGAGCAATTAGTGGACGTGGCTGCACCGACATTGTAATGGGCTATAGGCTTACCTTTTCTTCCGAAAATGTGCATCGGCTCAGATCCATTTATTCACTGCGTTAATTGCTGTCTGCACGTGCTTTTGGCATAGGAAGTGCTGTATGCGCCGCACCAGCGATTTCCAGAGCAATGAGTGGACGTGGCTGCACCGACATTGTAATGGGCTATAGGCTTACCTTTTCTTCCGAAAATGTGCATCGGCTCAGATTCATTTATTCACTGCGTTAATTGCTGTCTGCACGTGCTTTTGGCATAGGAAGTGCTGTATGCGCCGCACCAGCGATTTCCAGAGCAATGAGTGGACGTGGCTGCACCGACATTGTAATGGGCTATAGGCTTACCTTTTCTTCCGAAAATGTGCATCGCCTCAGATCCATTTATTCACTGCATTAATTGCCGTCTGCACGTGCTTTTGGCATAGGAAGTGCTGTATGCGCCACACCAGCGATTTCCAGAGCAATGAGTGGACGTGGCTGCACCGACATTGTAATGGGCTATAGGCTTACCTTTTCTTCCGAAAATGTGCATCGGCTCAGATCCATTTATTCACTGCGTTAATTGCTGTCTGCACGTGCTTTTGGCATAGTAGGTGCTGTATGCGCCGCACCAGCGATTTCCAGAGCAATGAGTGAACGTGGCTGCACCGACATTGTAATGGGCTATAGGCTTACCTTTTCTTCCGAAAATGTGCATCGGCTCAGATTCATTTATTCACTGCGTAAATTTCTGTCTGCACGTGCTTTTAGCATAGAAAGTGCTGTATGCGCCGCACCAGCGATTTCCAGAGCAATGAGTGGACGTGGCTGCACCGACATTGTAATGGGCTATAGGCTTACCTTTTCTTCCGAAAATGTGCATCGGCTCAGATCCATTTATTCACTGCGTTAATTGCTGTCTGCACGTGCTTTTGGCATAGGAAGTGCTGTATGCGCCGCACCAGCGATTTCCAGAGCAATGAGTGGACGTGGCTGCACCGACATTGTAATGGGCTATAGGCTTACCTTTTCTTCCGAAAATGTGCATCGGCTCAGATCCATTTATTCACTGCGTTAATTGCTGTCTGCACGTGCTTTTGGCATAGGAAGTGCTGTATGCGCCGCACCAGCGATTTCCAGAGCAATGAGTGGACGTGGCTGCACCGACATTGTAATGGGCTATAGGCTTACCTTTTCTTCCGAAAATGTGCATCGGCTCAGATCCATTTATTCACTGCGTTAATTGCTGTCTGCACGTGCTTTTGGCATAGGAAGTGCTGTATGCGCCGCACCAGCGATTTCCAGAGCAATGAGTGGACGTGGCTGCACCGACATTGTAATGGGCTATAGGCTTACCTTTTCTTCCGAAAATGTGCATCGGCTCAGATCCATTTATTCACTGCGTAAATTTCTGTCTGCACGTGCTTTTGGCATAGGAAGTGCTGTATGCGCCGCACCAGCGATTTCCAGAGCAATGAGTGGACGTGGCTGCACCGACATTGTAATGGGCTATAGGCTTACCTTTTCTTCCGAAAATGTGCATCGGCTCAGATCCATTTATTCACTGCGTAAATTTCTGTCTGCACGTGCTTTTGGCATAGGAAGTGCTGTATGCGCCGCACCAGCGATTTCCAGAGCAATGAGTGGACGTGGCTGCACCGACATTGTAATGGGCTATAGGCTTACCTTTTCTTCCGAAAATGTGCATCGGCTCAGATCCGAATACTGCGTTAATTGCTGTCTGCACGTGCTTTTGGCATAGGAAGTGCTGTATGCGCCGCACCAGCGATTTCCAGAGCAATGAGTGGACGTGGCTGCACCGACATTGTAATGGGCGATATAGGCTTACCTTTTCTTCCGAAAATGTGCATTGGCTCAGATCCATTTATTCACTGCATTAATTGCCGTCTGCACGTGCTTTGGAAAAGGCTTACCTTTTCTTCCGAAAATGTGCATCGGCTCAGATCCATTTATTCACTGCGTAAATTTCTGTCTGCACGTGCTTTTGGCATAGGAAGTGCTGTATGCGCCGCACCAGCGATTTCCAGAGCAATTAGTGGACGTGGCTGCACCGACATTGAAATGGGCGATATAGGCTTACCTTTTCTTCCGAAAATGTGCATCGGCTCAGATTCATTTATTCACTGCGTAAATTTCTGTCTGCACGTGCTTTTGGCATAGGAAGTGCTGTATGCGCCGCACCAGCGATTTCCAGAGCAATGAGTGGACGTGGCTGCACCGACATTGTAATGGGCTATAGGCTTACCTTTTCTTCCGAAAATGTGCATCGGCTCAGATCCATTTATTCACTGCGTTAATTGCTGTCTGCACGTGCTTTTGGCATAGGAAGTGCTGTATGCGCCGCACCAGCGATTTCCAGAGCAATGAGTGGACGTGGCTGCACCGACATTGTAATGGGCTATAGGCTTACCTTTTCTTCCGAAAATGTGCATCGGCTCAGATCCATTTATTCACTGCGTTAATTGCTGTCTGCACGTGCTTTTGGCATAGGAAGTGCTGTATGCGCCGCACCAGCGATTTCCAGAGCAATGAGTGGACGTGGCTGCACCGACATTGTAATGGGCTATAGGCTTACCTTTCTTCCGAAAATCTGCATCGGCTCAGATCCATTTATTCACTGCGTAAATTTCTGTCTGCACGTGCTTTTAGCATAGGAAGTGCTGTATGCGCCGCACCAGCGATTTCCAGAGCAATGAGTGGACGTGGCTGCACCGACATTGTAATGGGCTATAGGCTTACCTTTTCTTCCGAAAATGTGCATCGGCTCAGATCCATTTATTCACTGCGTTAATTGCTGTCTGCACGTGCTTTTGGCATAGGAAGTGCTGTATGCGCCGCACCAGCGATTTCCAGAGCAATGAGTGGACGTGGCTGCACCGACATTGTAATGGGCTATAGGCTTACCTTTTCTTCCGAAAATGTGCATCGGCTCAGATCCATTTATTCACTGCGTTAATTGCTGTCTGCACGTGCTTTTGGCATAGGAAGTGCTGTATGCGCCGCACCAGCGATTTCCAGAGCAATGAGTGGACGTGGCTGCACCGACATTGTAATGGGCTATAGGCTTACCTTTTCTTCCGAAAATGTGCATCGGCTCAGATCCATTTATTCACTGCGTTAATTGCTGTCTGCACGTGCTTTTGGCATAGGAAGTGCTGTATGCGCCGCACCAGCGATTTCCAGAGCAATGAGTGGACGTGGCTGCACCGACATTGTAATGGGCTATAGGCTTACCTTTTCTTCCGAAAATGTGCATCGGCTCAGATCCATTTATTCACTGCGTTAATTGCTGTCTGCACGTGCTTTTGGCATAGGAAGTGCTGTATGCGCCGCACCAGCGATTTCCAGAGCAATGAGTGGACGTGGCTGCACCGACATTGTAATGGGCTATAGGCTTACCTTTTCTTCCGAAAATGTGCATCGGCTCAGATCCATTTATTCACTGCGTTAATTGCTGTCTGCACGTGCTTTTGGCATAGGAAGTGCTGTATGCGCCGCACCAGCGATTTCCAGAGCAATGAGTGGACGTGGCTGCACCGACATTGTAATGGGCTATAGGCTTACCTTTTCTTCCGAAAATGTGCATCGGCTCAGATCCATTTATTCACTGCGTTAATTGCTGTCTGCACGTGCTTTTGGCATAGGAAGTGCTGTATGCGCCGCACCAGCGATTTCCAGAGCAATGAGTGGACGTGGCTGCACCGACATTGTAATGGGCTATAGGCTTACCTTTTCTTCCGAAAATGTGCATCGGCTCAGATCCATTTATTCACTGCGTTAATTGCTGTCTGCACGTGCTTTTGGCATAGGAAGTGCTGTATGCGCCGCACCAGCGATTTCCAGAGCAATGAGTGGACGTGGCTGCACCGACATTGTAATGGGCTATAGGCTTACCTTTTCTTCCGAAAATGTGCATCGGCTCAGATCCATTTATTCACTGCGTTAATTGCTGTCTGCACGTGCTTTTGGCATAGGAAGTGCTGTATGCGCCGCACCAGCGATTTCCAGAGCAATGAGTGGACGTGGCTGCACCGACATTGTAATGGGCTATAGGCTTACCTTTTCTTCCGAAAATGTGCATCGGCTCAGATCCATTTATTCACTGCGTAATTGCTGTCTGCACGTGCTTTTAGGCATAGGAAGTGCTGTATGCGCCGCACCAGCGATTTCCAGAGCAATGAGTGGACGTGGCTGCACCGACATTGTAATGGGCTATAGGCTTACCTTTTCTTCCGAAAATGTGCATCGGCTCAGATCCATTTATTCACTGCGTTAATTGCTGTCTGCACGTGCTTTTGGCATAGGAAGTGCTGTATGCGCCGCACCAGCGATTTCCAGAGCAATGAGTGGACGTGGCTGCACCGACATTGTAATGGGCTATAGGCTTACCTTTTCTTCCGAAAATGTGCATCGGCTCAGATCCATTTATTCACTGCGTTAATTGCTGTCTGCACGTGCTTTTGGCATAGGAAGTGCTGTATGCGCCGCACCAGCGATTTCCAGAGCAATGAGTGGACGTGGCTGCACCGACATTGTAATGGGCTATAGGCTTACCTTTTCTTCCGAAAATGTGCATCGGCTCAGATCCATTTATTCACTGCGTTAATTGCTGTCTGCACGTGCTTTTGGCATAGGAAGTGCTGTATGCGCCGCACCAGCGATTTCCAGAGCAATGAGTGGACGTGGCTGCACCGACATTGTAATGGGCTATAGGCTTACCTTTTCTTCCGAAAATGTGCATCGGCTCAGATCCATTTATTCACTGCGTTAATTGCTGTCTGCACGTGCTTTTGGCATAGGAAGTGCTGTATGCGCCGCACCAGCGATTTCCAGAGCAATGAGTGGACGTGGCTGCACCGACATTGTAATGGGCTATAGGCTTACCTTTTCTTCCGAAAATGTGCATCGGCTCAGATCCATTTATTCACTGCGTAATTTCTGTCTGCACGTGCTTTTGGCATAGGAAGTGCTGTATGCGCCGCACCAGCGATTTCCAGAGCAATGAGTGGACGTGGCTGCACCGACATTGTAATGGGCTATAGGCTTACCTTTTCTTCCGAAAATGTGCATCGGCTCAGATCCATTTATTCACTGCGTTAATTGCTGTCTGCACGTGCTTTTGGCATAGGAAGTGCTGTATGCGCCGCACCAGCGATTTCCAGAGCAATGAGTGGACGTGGCTGCACCGACATTGTAATGGGCTATAGGCTTACCTTTTCTTCCGAAAATGTGCATCGGCTCAGATCCATTTATTCACTGCGTTAATTGCTGTCTGCACGTGCTTTTGGCATAGGAAGTGCTGTATGCGCCGCACCAGCGATTTCCAGAGCAATGAGTGGACGTGGCTGCACCGACATTGTAATGGGCTATAGGCTTACCTTTTCTTCCGAAAATGTGCATCGGCTCAGATCCATTTATTCACTGCGTTAATTGCTGTCTGCACGTGCTTTTGGCATAGGAAGTGCTGTATGCGCCGCACCAGCGATTTCCAGAGCAATGAGTGGACGTGGCTGCACCGACATTGTAATGGGCTATAGGCTTACCTTTTCTTCCGAAAATGTGCATCGGCTCAGATCCATTTATTCACTGCGTTAATTGCTGTCTGCACGTGCTTTTGGCATAGGAAGTGCTGTATGCGCCGCACCAGCGATTTCCAGAGCAATGAGTGGACGTGGCTGCACCGACATTGTAATGGGCTATAGGCTTACCTTTTCTTCCGAAAATGTGCATCGGCTCAGATCCATTTATTCACTGCGTTAATTGCTGTCTGCACGTGCTTTTGGCATAGGAAGTGCTGTATGCGCCGCACCAGCGATTTCCAGAGCAATGAGTGGACGTGGCTGCACCGACATTGTAATGGGCTATAGGCTTACCTTTTCTTCCGAAAATGTGCATCGGCTCAGATCCATTTATTCACTGCGTTAATTGCTGTCTGCACGTGCTTTTGGCATAGGAAGTGCTGTATGCGCCGCACCAGCGATTTCCAGAGCAATGAGTGGACGTGGCTGCACCGACATTGTAATGGGCTATAGGCTTACCTTTTCTTCCGAAAATGTGCATCGGCTCAGATCCATTTATTCACTGCGTAAATTTCTGTCTGCACGTGCTTTTGGCATAGGAAGTGCTGTATGCGCCGCACCAGCGATTTCCAGAGCAATGAGTGGACGTGGCTGCACCGACATTGTAATGGGCTATAGGCTTACCTTTTCTTCCGAAAATGTGCATCGGCTCAGATTCATTTATTCACTGCGTAAATTTCTGTCTGCACGTGCTTTTGGCATAGGAAGTGCTGTATGCGCTGCACCAGCGATTTCCAGAACAATGAGTGGACGTGACTGCACCGACATTGCAATGGGCTATAGGCTTACCTTTTCTTCCGAAAATGTGCATCGGCTCAGATCCGAATACTGCGTTAATTGCTGTCTGCACGTGCTTTTGGCATAGGAAGTGCTGTATGCGCCGCACCAGCGATTTCCAGAGCAATGAGTGGACGTGGCTGCACCGACATTGTAATGGGCGATATAGGCTTACCTTTTCTTCCGAAAATGTGCATTGGCTCAGATCCATTTATTCACTGCATTAATTGCCGTCTGCACGTGCTTTGGAAAAGGCTTACCTTTTCTTCCGAAAATGTGCATCGGCTCAGATCCATTTATTCACTGCGTAAATTTCTGTCTGCACGTGCTTTTGGCATAGGAAGTGCTGTATGCGCCGCACCAGCGATTTCCAGAGCAATGAGTGGACGTGGCTGCACCGACATTGTAATGGGCTATAGGCTTACCTTTTCTTCCGAAAATGTGCATCGGCTCAGATCCATTTATTCACTGCGTAATTTCTGTCTGCACGTGCTTTTGGCATAGGAAGTGCTGTATGCGCCGCACCAGCGATTTCCAGAGCAATGAGTGGACGTGGCTGCACCGACATTGTAATGGGCTATAGGCTTACCTTTTCTTCCGAAAATGTGCATCGGCTCAGATCCATTTATTCACTGCGTTAATTGCTGTCTGCACGTGCTTTTGGCATAGGAAGTGCTGTATGCGCCGCACCAGCGATTTCCAGAGCAATGAGTGGACGTGGCTGCACCGACATTGTAATGGGCTATAGGCTTACCTTTTCTTCCGAAAATGTGCATCGGCTCAGATCCATTTATTCACTGCGTTAATTGCTGTCTGCACGTGCTTTTGGCATAGGAAGTGCTGTATGCGCCGCACCAGCGATTTCCAGAGCAATGAGTGGACGTGGCTGCACCGACATTGTAATGGGCTATAGGCTTACCTTTTCTTCCGAAAATGTGCATCGGCTCAGATCCATTTTTTCACTGCGCAAATTTCTGTCTGCACGTGCTTTTAGCATAGGAAGTGCTGTATGCGCCGCACCAGCGATTTCCAGAGCAATGAGTGGACGTGGCTGCACCGACATTGTAATGGGCTATAGGCTTACCTTTTCTTCCGAAAATGTGCATCGGCTCAGATCCATTTATTCACTGCGTTAATTGCTGTCTGCACGTGCTTTTGGCATAGGAAGTGCTGTATGCGCCGCACCAGCGATTTCCAGAGCAATGAGTGGACGTGGCTGCACCGACATTGTAATGGGCTATAGGCTTACCTTTTCTTCCGAAAATGTGCATCGGCTCAGATCCATTTATTCACTGCGTTAATTGCTGTCTGCACGTGCTTTTGGCATAGGAAGTGCTGTATGCGCCGCACCAGCGATTTCCAGAGCAATGAGTGGACGTGGCTGCACCGACATTGTAATGGGCTATAGGCTTACCTTTTCTTCCGAAAATGTGCATCGGCTCAGATCCATTTATTCACTGCGTTAATTGCTGTCTGCACGTGCTTTTGGCATAGGAAGTGCTGTATGCGCCGCACCAGCGATTTCCAGAGCAATGAGTGGACGTGGCTGCACCGACATTGTAATGGGCTATAGGCTTACCTTTTCTTCCGAAAATGTGCATCGGCTCAGATCCATTTATTCACTGCGTTAATTGCTGTCTGCACGTGCTTTTGGCATAGGAAGTGCTGTATGCGCCGCACCAGCGATTTCCAGAGCAATGAGTGGACGTGGCTGCACCGACATTGTAATGGGCTATAGGCTTACCTTTTCTTCCGAAAATGTGCATCGGCTCAGATCCATTTATTCACTGCGTTAATTGCTGTCTGCACGTGCTTTTGGCATAGGAAGTGCTGTATGCGCCGCACCAGCGATTTCCAGAGCAATGAGTGGACGTGGCTGCACCGACATTGTAATGGGCTATAGGCTTACCTTTTCTTCCGAAAATGTGCATCGGCTCAGATCCATTTATTCACTGCGTTAATTGCTGTCTGCACGTGCTTTTGGCATAGGAAGTGCTGTATGCGCCGCACCAGCGATTTCCAGAGCAATGAGTGGACGTGGCTGCACCGACATTGTAATGGGCTATAGGCTTACCTTTTCTTCCGAAAATGTGCATCGGCTCAGATCCATTTATTCACTGCGTTAATTGCTGTCTGCACGTGCTTTTGGCATAGGAAGTGCTGTATGCGCCGCACCAGCGATTTCCAGAGCAATGAGTGGACGTGGCTGCACCGACATTGTAATGGGCTATAGGCTTACCTTTTCTTCCGAAAATGTGCATCGGCTCAGATCCATTTATTCACTGCGTTAATTGCTGTCTGCACGTGCTTTTGGCATAGGAAGTGCTGTATGCGCCGCACCAGCGATTTCCAGAGCAATGAGTGGACGTGGCTGCACCGACATTGTAATGGGCTATAGGCTTACCTTTTATTCCGAAAATGTGCATCGGCTCAGATCCATTTTTTCACTGCGCAATTTCTGTCTGCACGTGCTTTTAGCATAGGAAGTGCTGTATGCGCCGAACCAGCGATTTCCAGAGCAATGAGTGGACGTGGCTGCACCGACATTGTAATGGGCTATAGGCTTACCTTTTCTTCCGAAAATGTGCATCGGCTCAGATCCATTTATTCACTGCGTTAATTGCTGTCTGCACGTGCTTTTGGCATAGGAAGTGCTGTATGCGCCGCACCAGCGATTTCCAGAGCAATGAGTGGACGTGGCTGCACCGACATTGTAATGGGCTATAGGCTTACCTTTTCTTCCGAAAATGTGCATCGGCTCAGATCCATTTATTCACTGCGTTAATTGCTGTCTGCACGTGCTTTTGGCATAGGAAGTGCTGTATGCGCCGCACCAGCGATTTCCAGAGCAATGAGTGGACGTGGCTGCACCGACATTGTAATGGGCTATAGGCTTACCTTTTCTTCCGAAAATGTGCATCGGCTCAGATCCATTTATTCACTGCGTTAATTGCTGTCTGCACGTGCTTTTGGCATAGGAAGTGCTGTATGCGCCGCACCAGCGATTTCCAGAGCAATGAGTGGACGTGGCTGCACCGACATTGTAATGGGCTATAGGCTTACCTTTTCTTCCGAAAATGTGCATCGGCTCAGATCCATTTATTCACTGCGTAATTGCTGTCTGCACGTGCTTTTGGCATAGGAAGTGCTGTATGCGCCGCACCAGCGATTTCCAGAGCAATGAGTGGACGTGGCTGCACCGACATTGTAATGGGCTATAGGCTTACCTTTTCTTCCGAAAATGTGCATCGGCTCAGATCCATTTATTCACTGCGTAAATTGCTGTCTGCACGTGCTTTTGGCATAGGAAGTGCTGTATGCGCCGCACCAGCGATTTCCAGAGCAATGAGTGGACGTGGCTGCACCGACATTGTAATGGGCTATAGGCTTACCTTTTCTTCCGAAAATGTGCATCGGCTCAGATCCATTTATTCACTGCGTTAATTGCTGTCTGCACGTGCTTTTGGCATAGGAAGTGCTGTATGCGCCGCACCAGCGATTTCCAGAGCAATGAGTGGACGTGGCTGCACCGACATTGTAATGGGCTATAGGCTTACCTTTTCTTCCGAAAATGTGCATCGGCTCAGATCCATTTATTCACTGCGTTAATTGCTGTCTGCACGTGCTTTTGGCATAGGAAGTGCTGTATGCGCCGCACCAGCGATTTCCAGAGCAATGAGTGGACGTGGCTGCACCGACATTGTAATGGGCTATAGGCTTACCTTTTCTTCCGAAAATGTGCATCGGCTCAGATCCATTTATTCACTGCGTTAATTGCTGTCTGCACGTGCTTTTGCATAGGAAGTGCTGTATGCGCCGCACCAGCGATTTCCAGAGCAATGAGTGGACGTGGCTGCACCGACATTGTAATGGGCTATAGGCTTACCTTTTCTTCCGAAAATGTGCATCGGCTCAGATCCATTTATTCACTGCGTAATTGCTGTCTGCACGTGCTTTTGGCATAGGAAGTGCTGTATGCGCCGCACCAGCGATTTCCAGAGCAATGAGTGGACGTGGCTGCACCGACATTGTAATGGGCTATAGGCTTACCTTTTCTTCCGAAAATGTGCATCGGCTCAGATCCATTTATTCACTGCGTTAATTGCTGTCTGCACGTGCTTTTGGCATAGGAAGTGCTGTATGCGCCGCACCAGCGATTTCCAGAGCAATGAGTGGACGTGGCTGCACCGACATTGTAATGGGCTATAGGCTTACCTTTTCTTCCGAAAATGTGCATCGGCTCAGATCCATTTATTCACTGCGTTAATTGCTGTCTGCACGTGCTTTTGGCATAGGAAGTGCTGTATGCGCCGCACCAGCGATTTCCAGAGCAATGAGTGGACGTGGCTGCACCGACATTGTAATGGGCTATAGGCTTACCTTTTCTTCCGAAAATGTGCATCGGCTCAGATCCATTTATTCACTGCGTTAATTGCTGTCTGCACGTGCTTTTAGCATAGGAAGTGCTGTATGCGCCGCACCAGCGATTTCCAGAGCAATGAGTGGACGTGGCTGCACCGACATTGTAATGGGCTATAGGCTTACCTTTTCTTCCGAAAATGTGCATCGGCTCAGATCCATTTATTCACTGCGTTAATTGCTGTCTGCACGTGCTTTTGGCATAGGAAGTGCTGTATGCGCCGCACCAGCGATTTCCAGAGCAATGAGTGGACGTGGCTGCACCGACATTGTAATGGGCTATAGGCTTACCTTTTCTTCCGAAAATGTGCATCGGCTCAGATCCATTTATTCACTGCGTTAATTGCTGTCTGCACGTGCTTTTGGCATAGGAAGTGCTGTATGCGCCGCACCAGCGATTTCCAGAGCAATGAGTGGACGTGGCTGCACCGACATTGTAATGGGCTATAGGCTTACCTTTTCTTCCGAAAATGTGCATCGGCTCAGATCCATTTATTCACTGCGTTAATTGCTGTCTGCACGTGCTTTTGGCATAGGAAGTGCTGTATGCGCCGCACCAGCGATTTCCAGAGCAATGAGTGGACGTGGCTGCACCGACATTGTAATGGGCTATAGGCTTACCTTTTCTTCCGAAAATGTGCATCGGCTCAGATCCATTTATTCACTGCGTTAATTGCTGTCTGCACGTGCTTTTGGCATAGGAAGTGCTGTATGCGCCGCACCAGCGATTTCCAGAGCAATGAGTGGACGTGGCTGCACCGACATTGTAATGGGCTATAGGCTTACCTTTTCTTCCGAAAATGTGCATCGGCTCAGATCCATTTATTCACTGCGTTAATTGCTGTCTGCACGTGCTTTTGGCATAGGAAGTGCTGTATGCGCCGCACCAGCGATTTCCAGAGCAATGAGTGGACGTGGCTGCACCGACATTGTAATGGGCTATAGGCTTACCTTTTCTTCCGAAAATGTGCATCGGCTCAGATCCATTTATTCACTGCGTTAATTGCTGTCTGCACGTGCTTTTGGCATAGGAAGTGCTGTATGCGCCGCACCAGCGATTTCCAGAGCAATGAGTGGACGTGGCTGCACCGACATTGTAATGGGCTATAGGCTTACCTTTTCTTCCGAAAATGTGCATCGGCTCAGATCCATTTATTCACTGCGTTAATTGCTGTCTGCACGTGCTTTTGGCATAGGAAGTGCTGTATGCGCCGCACCAGCGATTTCCAGAGCAATGAGTGGACGTGGCTGCACCGACATTGTAATGGGCTATAGGCTTACCTTTTCTTCCGAAAATGTGCATCGGCTCAGATCCATTTATTCACTGCGTTAATTGCTGTCTGCACGTGCTTTTGGCATAGGAAGTGCTGTATGCGCCGCACCAGCGATTTCCAGAGCAATGAGTGGACGTGGCTGCACCGACATTGTAATGGGCTATAGGCTTACCTTTTCTTCCGAAAATGTGCATCGGCTCAGATCCATTTATTCACTGCGTTAATTGCTGTCTGCACGTGCTTTTGGCATAGGAAGTGCTGTATGCGCCGCACCAGCGATTTCCAGAGCAATGAGTGGACGTGGCTGCACCGACATTGTAATGGGCTATAGGCTTACCTTTTCTTCCGAAAATGTGCATCGGCTCAGATCCATTTATTCACTGCGTTAATTGCTGTCTGCACGTGCTTTTGGCATAGGAAGTGCTGTATGCGCCGCACCAGCGATTTCCAGAGCAATGAGTGGACGTGGCTGCACCGACATTGTAATGGGCTATAGGCTTACCTTTTCTTCCGAAAATGTGCATCGGCTCAGATCCATTTATTCACTGCGTTATTGCTGTCTGCACGTGCTTTTGGCATAGGAAGTGCTGTATGCGCCGCACCAGCGATTTCCAGAGCAATGAGTGGACGTGGCTGCACCGACATTGTAATGGGCTATAGGCTTACCTTTTCTTCCGAAAATGTGCATCGGCTCAGATCCATTTATTCACTGCGTTAATTGCTGTCTGCACGTGCTTTTGGCATAGGAAGTGCTGTATGCGCCGCACCAGCGATTTCCAGAGCAATGAGTGGACGTGGCTGCACCGACATTGTAATGGGCTATAGGCTTACCTTTTCTTCCGAAAATGTGCATCGGCTCAGATCCATTTATTCACTGCGTTAATTGCTGTCTGCACGTGCTTTTGGCATAGGAAGTGCTGTATGCGCCGCACCAGCGATTTCCAGAGCAATGAGTGGACGTGGCTGCACCGACATTGTAATGGGCTATAGGCTTACCTTTTCTTCCGAAAATGTGCATCGGCTCAGATCCATTTATTCACTGCGTTAATTGCTGTCTGCACGTGCTTTTGGCATAGGAAGTGCTGTATGCGCCGCACCAGCGATTTCCAGAGCAATGAGTGGACGTGGCTGCACCGACATTGTAATGGGCTATAGGCTTACCTTTTCTTCCGAAAATGTGCATCGGCTCAGATCCATTTATTCACTGCGTTAATTGCTGTCTGCACGTGCTTTTGGCATAGGAAGTGCTGTATGCGCCGCACCAGCGATTTCCAGAGCAATGAGTGGACGTGGCTGCACCGACATTGTAATGGGCTATAGGCTTACCTTTTCTTCCGAAAATGTGCATCGGCTCAGATCCATTTATTCACTGCGTTAATTGCTGTCTGCACGTGCTTTTGGCATAGGAAGTGCTGTATGCGCCGCACCAGCGATTTCCAGAGCAATGAGTGGACGTGGCTGCACCGACATTGTAATGGGCTATAGGCTTACCTTTTCTTCCGAAAATGTGCATCGGCTCAGATCCATTTATTCACTGCGTTAATTGCTGTCTGCACGTGCTTTTGGCATAGGAAGTGCTGTATGCGCCGCACCAGCGATTTCCAGAGCAATGAGTGGACGTGGCTGCACCGACATTGTAATGGGCTATAGGCTTACCTTTTCTTCCGAAAATGTGCATCGGCTCAGATCCATTTATTCACTGCGTTAATTGCTGTCTGCACGTGCTTTTGGCATAGGAAGTGCTGTATGCGCCGCACCAGCGATTTCCAGAGCAATGAGTGGACGTGGCTGCACCGACATTGTAATGGGCTATAGGCTTACCTTTTCTTCCGAAAATGTGCATCGGCTCAGATCCATTTATTCACTGCGTTAATTGCTGTCTGCACGTGCTTTTGGCATAGGAAGTGCTGTATGCGCCGCACCAGCGATTTCCAGAGCAATGAGTGGACGTGGCTGCACCGACATTGTAATGGGCTATAGGCTTACCTTTTCTTCCGAAAATGTGCATCGGCTCAGATCCATTTATTCACTGCGTTAATTGCTGTCTGCACGTGCTTTTAGCATAGGAAGTGCTGTATGCGCCGCACCAGCGATTTCCAGAGCAATGAGTGGACGTGGCTGCACCGACATTGTAATGGGCTATAGGCTTACCTTTTCTTCCGAAAATGTGCATCGGCTCAGATCCATTTATTCACTGCGTAATTGCCGTCTGCACGTGCTTTTGGCATAGGAAGTGCTGTATGCGCCGCACCAGCGATTTCCAGAGCAATGAGTGGACGTGGCTGCACCGACATTGTAATGGGCTATAGGCTTACCTTTTCTTCCGAAAATGTGCATCGGCTCAGATCCATTTATTCACTGCGTTAATTGCTGTCTGCACGTGCTTTTGGCATAGGAAGTGCTGTATGCGCCGCACCAGCGATTTCCAGAGCAATGAGTGGACGTGGCTGCACCGACATTGTAATGGGCTATAGGCTTACCTTTTCTTCCGAAAATGTGCATCGGCTCAGATCCATTTATTCACTGCGTTAATTGCTGTCTGCACGTGCTTTTGGCATAGGAAGTGCTGTATGCGCCGCACCAGCGATTTCCAGAGCAATGAGTGGACGTGGCTGCACCGACATTGTAATGGGCTATAGGCTTACCTTTTCTTCCGAAAATGTGCATCGGCTCAGATCCATTTATTCACTGCGTTAATTGCTGTCTGCACGTGCTTTTGGCATAGGAAGTGCTGTATGCGCCGCACCAGCGATTTCCAGAGCAATGAGTGGACGTGGCTGCACCGACATTGTAATGGGCTATAGGCTTACCTTTTCTTCCGAAAATGTGCATCGGCTCAGATCCATTTATTCACTGCGTTAATTGCTGTCTGCACGTGCTTTTGGCATAGGAAGTGCTGTATGCGCCGCACCAGCGATTTCCAGAGCAATGAGTGGACGTGGCTGCACCGACATTGTAATGGGCTATAGGCTTACCTTTTCTTCCGAAAATGTGCATCGGCTCAGATCCATTTATTCACTGCGTTAATTGCTGTCTGCACGTGCTTTTGGCATAGGAAGTGCTGTATGCGCCGCACCAGCGATTTCCAGAGCAATGAGTGGACGTGGCTGCACCGACATTGTAATGGGCTATAGGCTTACCTTTTCTTCCGAAAATGTGCATCGGCTCAGATCCATTTATTCACTGCGTTAATTGCTGTCTGCACGTGCTTTTGGCATAGGAAGTGCTGTATGCGCCGCACCAGCGAT